>NC_066529.1:20480824-20520824 GCF_024679095.1 Eriocheir sinensis | reverse complement strand
AGAGAGAGAGAGAGAGACTTATGACCCGAAAAGTCCTAAGATTGTGTGTTCCGCTGACAATCTCTTGATAAATATTCCAAGAAGAGAGCGCTCTTGAGACCCCATTGGCGGATTGCTTTGCAACAACAAAAAAAATGACACTGCAGTGATAAGCATAGCTTATTCAGTGTTCTATACGAAGTTAGGTCCTAACGAAAGTGTGATTAACCAACACCATCTGAGCATAAATTACGAATACTGGGATCATATATGTCAAGGTTCCAGAGTTGGGTGCTGTAATCGTAAGGGATAACAACAAACAAGATAGATGGTTAGACACCAATTTACTTTCAAGAAAGTAATCAACCCACAACAGCCTCACAAAACACTGAAGTCTCCAACACGAAGGCTTCAGCGCGCCGGACTCAGCAATGATCCTTTGCACGGCTTCTTCCTCTTCTGGCGTCCCGTCCTCGGAGTAGCAGTGATGAGGCAGCACAGCTTCGTCCTTGAAGTGGTGTAGACTTGGTAGACGAGGGAGACGCAGGAGGAGAAGCGGCGTCAGGGTCACGGCAGTAACGGGAGTCTGGGCGTGGAGAGGAGCGAGGTAAGGGCACCCAAAACAAGCCCACAGTTCCAAGGTAACCCGAGTGAGAAGCAGAGCTGGCTGGTGTAGAACCAAGTGTTCAGGGCGGGGCTCAGCTGCTGTCTGAAGATGAAAACGCTGGCCGCCCACCAAGTCGCCTCCCACTGCGGGTAGAGAAGCCTCGGTGGTTCGTACGATCGAGGCGTCGAACGGCTTCAGGCGAACGAGCAGAGAGAGTGTTGGGGTAGTTGTTCGCGCCGTCGAACGGCTTGATGTGGACGGGCAGCAAGAGTGCCCCGGTCGTTCGCCTGCTCAGTTGGTAGTTGCCCTCACACTGGCCCCCATACAAGAATCTACTCCAGGTAGATTCAACAAACAACTACCAAGTGGAAAAGAAAAAGAACATAAGCCAATAACTAAAAAAAAGGGGAGACACTGGTGAGGAGACTCAGGAGGAGTGACTTAGGCAGGAAGTCTGCTCAATAAATCTGGCCCCACATCATCTTTCCCTGCCATATGGACGACCCGGTACCGGTAGGCCGGTAGACCCAAGGCCCATCTCAACACCCGGGCGATGTCCTGCTGAATCGTTGAAGTACAGCTAGGCGGGGTGGAGAATACATCCCGGTGGTCCATAAGCTGTTCATCTATGGGAAGTTCAATGGAGCTGACAAGAGGTCCTTCCGTAGCTGGTGGAAACAAGGGTCCAACGAGGTCGATGGCGACGCGGGGAATGGGTTATGTAACGACAGGTAAGGGTTGGTGGGAGACAGTACGTACCCGACCTTTCCCCGACATCCGTTGGCACTTATCATAGGAACGACAGTAAGCACGGATGTCTGCTCCTATACCTGGCCAGAAGAAATGGTCAAAGATTTTCTCATATCCATCTTATGACGAGAGAAATGTCCGGCCAAGGGACTTTCATAAGCTGCGGAGAGGATGATCTGACGGGAAACATTTGGCACAACTAGACAATGTTAGCCTACCTTGTTGGAAAGCTGGGAGGTGAGGCACTTCCTGTAGAGAAGCCCGTTGAGGTACAGGTACTTGAAGTTTGTAGCTTTGTCGACTTGTCCAGAAGCGGCTTTCTGACGTATCGCTGCTAAGGAGGCACACGAGGCTTGAAGCTGGGAGAAGTCTTGAGGGGTTGCTGAAAGAGGTAGAAGTTCCGGAAGGACAAGCGGATGATGCCTCTTCAACCCACCAGCACGGGTGGTAGCTGCGTGTACCTGGTTGGCTGCAGGAGGCGTCGGATCACAAGAAGTACAAGTCCCTCGCTGCAACTTTGAAGACGAGGACGCACTGGAAGAATCAGATGGAAATTGAAAAGAGCCAGGGTCATGGGGATCCCTTACCCCAAGGATGTTTCCGATGAGGGCCCCAACAAACTTGAAAGGAGCTCGTACCACCTCAGTCCAACCGGTGAAGTATGAACAGGGTAACTGCGAGGGAAAATAAATCTGCAATCGGCATGACAGCGATGAATTTGAGGAGACTCTTAAGCTACCATCTAACATCATGATCCCCACGAAAACACTTACCAGTAAGTTATAACATAAATCCAACCTCAGTAAGCAAACAGACGACCTACAGTCCCTTCCGTGCATTCGCAAAAACGCATCTCTGCAGCCCAACCAATCAGAAGCCAGCGGGGCGAGCTAGACCAAGGAGTATAGGGAAAAGGGAGGGCAATGTTGCCGCAAGACGGAGGACGCTGACTATAAAAACAGTTATTCGAATTGCACCTAGATGGCAGCACCATGTCCAGCAGGATGAGGAAGTTAAGTTTGTTAGATAAGTTTAACTTCCTCCTACCATATGCTGCGCGTAGAATCTATTGCTTTTTATAGTGATCAATCACCCAAATAATTTCTGCTGGTGTTAAAACGTCTATCATACCTAGTATCAAGGTATCATATCAAGGAAAGTTTGGAAAGTTTAGTTTAGTCGGCGCAACATATGTGGTCATATGCCGGGGAGACAGAAGGGAAGGAATTATAGGAGAAGGAACAGATCCCAGGAGACGTGACACAACCCCCGGTTAATACCTGGAACCATGGATTTATTATGACAGGAGGCGCCTTCACGCGCCGTCACCATACAGGCGAGTTAAGCCGGTGGGCGGAGCTAACCTAGACTTTTTTTTTTTTTTTTTACAGCTACGGACACAGTTCAAGGGCGTAATGAAAAAAAAAAAAAAAGGCCCGCTACTCACTGCTCCAGAACAGAGGTTAAAGGAGCTTCCAAAATCAGAGGTCAATCTCGGAAGGAGAGGTGTCCTGATACCCTCCTCTTGAAAGAGTTCAAGTCATAGGCAGGAGGAAATACAGATGAAGGAAGATTGTTCCAGAGTTTACCAGCGTGAGGGATGAAAGGGTGAAGATGCTGGTTAACTCTTGCATAAGGGGTTTGGACAGTAAAGGGATGAGCATGAGTAGCAAGTCTTGTGCAGCGGGGTCGCGGGAGGGGGGGAGGCATGCAGTTAGCAAGTTCAGAAGAGCAGTCAGTATGAAAATATCGATAGAAGATAGAAAGAGGCAACATGGCGGCAGAATTTGAGAGGTAGAAGACTATCAGTATGAGGAGGAGAGCTGATGAGACGAAGAGCCTTTGATTCTACTCTGTCAAGGAGAGCTGTGTGAGTGGACCCCCCCACACATGAGATGCATACTCCATACGAGGGCGGACAAGGCCCCTGTAAATGGACAGCAACTGTGCAGGGGAGAAGAACTGGCGGAGACGGTACAGAACGCCCAGCCTCGAGGAAGCTGATTTAGTAAGAGATGAGATATGAAGTTTCCAGTTGAGATTTTGAGTTAAGGATAGACCGAGGATGTTTAGTGTGAGGAAGGTGATAGCTGGGTGTTATCAAAGAATAGGGGATAGTTGTTTGGAAGAATGTGTCGAGTGGATAGGTGGAGAAACTGTGTTTTTGAGGCGTTGAAGGACACCAGGTTCTTCTTGCCCCAATCGGAAATAATAGTAAGGTCTGAGGATAAGCGTTCTGTTGCCTCCAGCCTTGAGTCGTTAAGTTCATGTAGGGTGGGTCTTCTGTTATAAAAAGGTGAGTAATGCAGAGTGGAATCATCGGCGATGGAATGGATAGGACAGTTCGTTTTGGAAAGAAGATCATCAAAGAACAACAGAAAGAGAGTGGGAGATAGGACAGAACCCTGTGGGACACCACTGTTAAAAGGTTTAGAGGAAGAACAGTGACCGTCTACCACAGCAGAAATAGAACGGTCAGAAAGGAAACTGGGGATAAAGGTACAGAGAAGGATAGAAACCATGGGAGGTAGTTTGGAAAGCAAAGATTTGTGCCAGACCCTATCAAAAGCTGTCCAGCGCAATAGCAAAGGTTTCACCGAAACGGCTAAGAGAGGATGACCAAGAGTTAGTTAGGAAGGCAAGATCACCAGTAGAACGCCCCTTGCGGAACCCATACTGGCGATCAGATAGAAGGTCAGAAGTGGAAAGGTGCTTTTGAATCTTCCGGTTAAGGATTGATTCAAAAGTTTTAGATTGACAAGAAAGTAAAGCTATAGGACGGTAGTTTGAGGGATTGGAACGGTCACCCTTCTTAGGCACAGGCTGTATGAAGGCATACTTCCAGCAGGAAGGAAAGGTAGATGTTGACAGGCAGAGGCGAAAGAGTTTCACCAGGCAGGGTGACAGCACGGAGGCAGTTTTTAAGGACAATAAGAGGCACTCCATCAGGTCCATAAGCCTTCTGAGGATTGAGGCCAGAGAAGGCACAGAAAACATCATTTTGAAGAATCTTTATAACAGGCATAAAGGAGTCAGAGGGGGGGATGAGTAAGAGGAATATGCCCAGAATCGTCTAGAGTGGAGTTTTTAGAAAAAAGTTTGAGAGAAGAGTTCAGCCTTAGAGATAGATGAGACGGCAGTGTTGCTGTCAGGACTAAGGAGTGGAGGGAAAGATGAAGAAGAAAAGTTGGAGGAGATGTTTTTGGCTAGATGCCAGAAGTCACGGGAAGAGTTAGAGAAAGCAAGGTTTTGGCATTTTCTATTAATGAAAGAGTTTTTGGTTAGTCGGAGAATAGATTTGACACGACTCCCGGCAGAAATGTAAAGTTCATAATTAGCATTAGTTTGAAGGCTCTGGTACCTTTTGTGAGCTGCCTCTCTATCATTGACAGCACGAGAACAAGCGTGATTAAACCAAGGCTTTTTTAGCGTGAGGAGTAGAGAAAGAACGAGGAATGTATGCCTCCATTCCAGAGACAATCACCTTTGTGATGCGCTGAGCGCACACAGAGATGTCTCTATCCTGGAAGCAATAATCATTCCACGGGAAATCGGAAAAGTACATCCTCAGGTCGTCCCACCGAGCTGAAGCAAAATGCGTCCAGAGGGTGTACAGGAGCAATAGAACAGGATGCAGAAATAAGATTATGATCGGAGGAGCCCAACGGAGAGAACAGTTTGACAGAATAAGCAGAAGGGTTTGAGGTATGGAAGAGGTCTAGAATGTTGGGACTGTCTCCAAGACGGTCGGGAATACGTGTAGGGTGCTGGACCAACTGCTCTAGGTCGTTGAGGGTAGCAAAGTTGTAGGGTTGTTCACCAGGCTGGTCAGTGAAAGAGGATGAAAGCCAAAGTTGGTGGTGAACATTGAAATCTCCTAGGATGGAGATTTCAGAGAAGGGAGAGTGGGTCAAGATGTGCTCCACTTTAGAGTTCAAATAGTCAAAGAATTTTACATAGTTAGTAGAGTTAGGTGAGAGATAAACAGCACAGATGTATTTAGTAATAGAATGAGAATGAAGTCTTAGCCAGATGGTAGAAAATTCAGAAGATTCAAGGTTGTGGGCACGAGAGCAATTGATGTCGTTGCGCACGTAGGCGCAACATCCTGCTTGGTATTGAAATTTAGGATAGAGATAGTAGGAGGGAACAGAGTAGAGATTGCTGTCAGTAGCCTCAGAAACCTGTGTTTTGGTAAGGAAGAGAAGGTGAGGTTTAGAGGAGGAGAGATGATGTTCCACAGAATGAAAATCAGAACAGAGACCGCGAATGTTGCAGAAATTGAGAAGAGAATCTGTGGGCGGAGCTTACACTCGGCAGATAGACCCAAGACATTGCGATCTCCTGGGCTGAACTAAGGGAATTTACCACTTGTTTTTGCATAATAGACGAAAAAAAATGTAATGTTTTGAGTTACGAAAAGTACATACTATTTTCCTAGATATTTAATGTAGATCTATTATCAATGGCATTTAAGGTCAAGGCAGTCCCGTGGCTTAAATTTAGCAATGAAAGGGCATTCCATGACATAGTGTTGCAGTGTGTGGCTCCTCCGCCTGGCACACAGCGTGCAGCAGACACAGGGGAGTTACTAACCTGCAGTAGTACCTATAGTAGTACCAGTAAGTTATAACAAACGACCTACAGTCCTTTCCGAGCATTCGCAGAAACGCATCTCTCCAGCCCAATCAATCAGAAGCCAGCGGGGGGAGCTAGACCAAGGAGTATAGGGAAAAGGGAGGGGCAATGTTGCCCGCAAGACGGAAGGACGCCGACTATAAAAATAGTTATTCGAATTGCACCCAGATGGCAGCACCAAAACGCATTGCTACCACATCCTGAAGTGCACTGTGTCGCCCATAGGGGTCAAGACAGTGGTGGGAGACACTAGCATAATGGAGGCTGCTGGTGCTGCCATTGTCACAGCAGTGTCTGAGTTGGGTAGCAATGCTATTATGGAAATAATATATAATTATATTCTTTACATAGCTAAGCGTATAGTCAGTGCCAGGGTCCACTGTGTCATCCTGAACGGCACGTCGAGCAAGGCAGTCTGCCTTCTCATTGTGCTGGATGCCCACATGGGTGGGCACCCAGGTGAAGTGGACCGTGGCGCCTGCGGCCTCAAGGGCACGGAGGGCAGTCAGGCACTTAGTCACAAGATCACAGCCTGTAGGGGAGGAGGACACAAGTTCATGTAATGCAGCCTGGCTATCGACAAACAAGTATACATCTTTGCGGAAAGCTGCTACAGTGTGGAGAGCCTCAAGTATGGCATACAGCTCAGCCCGGGTCGAAGACAGGTACCCTGGCAGCGGCCTGGTAACCTCAATGTCAGTGTACAATAGAACTGCAGATTTTTGTCATATGTACCCCTATCTGGTTATACAGTTTTCAACTCCTGAAATCAACCACTCAGCGAATGACCAGTGTTGTGTAGTTCTCCAGACTGAAATTGAGAGAAATCGTAACATGACCGATCATGGTTATTAATCAGTGTCTGTACTCAAAGATAAATTGTGTGTGATGAATGTTCAGTGTGCTGGAAATAATTGTTGGATATTTAATTGTGATACTATAATGAAAATAGCAGACATGAACACTGAACTAATTGTTATATGTGATATTATTCGTGAAAGAAATTAAGACACTCACTCACTCACTATGATGTTTGAGAATAAGTGCATCGAAGACTATTATTGAGGCTAACTTTGAAATTGTTGACGGCCCTCGTAGAGCGCTGCATTAGCGGCGGAGCAGGGCCTGAAACCTCATCAACGGTAAACGGTAAACTCACCTGTGCAATGATGTAGAACCACTACGCTCCCTTTTCGTACAGCCGTATGCTGAACAGGCAGGCATTGTATGCACTTTCAATGCGTCCACTGGATCAGCTGATAGACGTTTTGAGTCTAAGGGGGGAGGGGAGACAGCGTACCAATAGCGCGTTAGCTTCACGATCGTGACGTCATGACGGCTCCTCCCATAATACCGCCATGCCTGGTACACATTCACTGCTGGGTGGACAGGGGCGTAGGGTATCGGAAAAGCCGCCCAATTTTTTTTCCACTCCGTCCTGGAATCGAACCCGGACTCTCTTGGTTGTGAGCCGAGTGTGCTTGACTCGCCGCCGTCGGCCGCCGCCGTCAGCTGGGTGTCAGTTCAGTCATCAAAGTCGCCCTGACGCCATACTCGTCTACTCGACATAACTCTTGACAGTTTTGTGGCAGGAAAAAAAAATACTGCCTAGAGTTCTCTTAACATTTTATTCCCTAGAGATGGCAGACGGTAAAGAAGTGCAAAATGAGTGAGTATTGTGGAAGGATAGAGAAACGACAGAAGACGTGCCAGGTGCTGCAACGTGCTGTTTTGAATCTACGCCGCCCTGTTTTCTCCGCTACATAACTGTTTACTTGTTTGGCTGGTGATTGTTAGAAACAAAGTTCTTTAGGTTCTTGTATTTGACTAAAGTTGGTAGTTAAATATTTTTACTCCCGGTATTATTAATAACGACTTAGTGAGGCACCATTCAAAACTGACTGTACGTAGCAGTGTTCACCAGCTGCTTGTCATATACTTGTCGTCTATTCGACCTCCACAATACAAACTTAAAAAAAAAAAATAGTAAAAGAGGCTATTAGTCTATTACTCTACACTTCCTCACCGTCTGGCGTCTGCAACAAAAATAATGATGACATACTCCAAGGCTGGAGTTTCTCTTCTTGACACATACACATCAATAATTTCCTGTAAATAATCTAATGAAAAATAATAACATGCCACATAAACGTACCCCTTACATTTGATTAATTTACTTATATGAAATGATAAGCAGAAACAATTTCAAATAGTGTTTTCTCAAGCCTCATAGATGGCCTCGCCTGGGGCATCAATGCTTTCACATTGGATCGCCCATCCTTATAATCTAGAATTCTTGAGCAAGACCATCAGCCGCTAGCGGGAAGAGGAGGGAGGCGCCCTGCCCTGTCTTAAATCCCGGTCACCCAGCCCGCATGACCTAGGATCCATAGGACAAACAAGTCGGCTCACGCGCTTGCTCAGGGTCAGTGCGTGATGTAACGTGTCCCACGCGCCTCATAGCATGGACACACTCTCCAGTCAGTAAACAGCCATCCATTTACTACGATGTGTGACACAGTTTTCAATCCTTTTCAGTAGATTTGCCAAGCAAGTGCTCAGTGTAGTGGTGCGACAATACTGTACAAAAAACTGAAAATACTGCTCGTTGTTTCAGATTTCCTAGGGAGGAATCGGTAAGAAAACAGTGGGTAACTTAGTGCCGCTGTAAAGGCAACATAAACACAAAATATGCACTTATCTGTTCTTTGCATTCCACACAACACGATTATGCAGATTACATAAAACACAGGCAGCATCTTTCTTAAGGAGTCGTTAATTTTTTGGCTTTTCAGTGTAAAGCAGCCTGTGTTTTATGTCATTAGCATAATCGCGTTGTGTGAAATGCACAGAACAGATGCGTCCATGTTTTGTTTATGTTGCCTCTACGGTGGCAATAAGTCACCGACTGTTTTCTTATCGGAAATCTGAAATACCGCACAATATCTTCAGTCTTTTGTTCAGTATTGTCGCACCCATACAGTGATCAGTTATTGGCATATCTGTTGAAAAGGATAAAACACTGTGTCACACATCAGAATAGATGACTGGCTGTTTTCTGACTGGAGAGTGCGGCCGGGCTATGAGGCATGAGCCGATCTGTCTGCGTATGGATCCTCGCCTGACCCATTCTCACTCCAACCAGCGAGTTGAATATAACTAATTTCCACGCCACTGAGGAAGGGTTTAACAACCGATATTGAGATCTGGAAAAACACGATGACTAGCTACAGTGAAGACATCAACAAGTTTAGTATATGATAAAAGACTTTTACGAGTAAAGAGAAATTTCCTAAGAAAATATATAGCTATAGTCTATCGACTCTAACTTGAGCCCTGTGGCTTGGCCCGGGGAACCCCCCATTGTTTACACATTTAGCGATGACTTGCGCATGGCGATCTGTCTCACAGTGGGTAGAAGAAAAAAAAGTGAAAGAAACAATTAAAAAAAAAAGTTTTTTTCACTTCTTTTTCTTCTACACACTGTTTTATTTATTGCGGTTTTGAATCTATTGTTTTATAGCATCTGTCTACTTCCCTTGTTTGTTTGTTTTTGCTTAGGTACTTTTACGCTCCCCCTTAGTGTTTTACTTTTTAATCCGTTTAATTTTTACTAGTTTTACTGTTAAACCTCGTTTTGATGTGTACACTCCCACACACTGCCAACTTAATTTTTTTTTTTTTTTTTTTTTTTTGCTTTCAAGTATTTTCACGTTTTATCTTTTATCTTTTATCTTTTAAGACATTGGCTTGTTTTTACCGTAGATTAATCTTATTATTGTACTTTTATCTTACGTTGTATGTGACACAGAGTATACATATATATATATATATATATATATATATATATATATATATATATATATATATATATATATATATATATATATTGAAATGGAAGGTTTACAGAGTCGTTGTCTTCCCTCAAACCCCAAGCCATTCATTACACCATGCAGTCGTATTATGAATATATATATATATATATATATATATATATATATATATATATATATATATATATATATATATATATATATATATATATATATATTGAAATGGAAGGTTTACAGAGTCGTTGTCTTCCCTCAACCCTAAGCCATTCATTACAACATGCAGTCATTATGAATATATATATATATATATATATATATATATATATATATATATATATATATATATATATATATATATATATATATATATATATATATATATATATATATATATATATATATATATATATATATATATATATATATATATATATATATATATATATATATATATATATATATATATATATATATATATATATATATATATATATATATATATATATATATATATATATATATATATATATATATATATATATATATATATATATATATATATATATATATATATATATTTCTATATATTTTTTTGCTGGTAGGCATCTTCCTTTTGGGGCATGATGGTCGGCCCAAGGCATCTTCCAGGACGCCCCTGAAGGTCGGCCCAGCCCGTTCTGGCGCAGGCGAGTGTTTATAGTGGCGCCATCTTGCATTGGCTCATGCTGCCCCCCGGAACACGTTCTTGATTCGCTTGGACGGCTTCCTCTAGAGTCCGGGTGGTCTACAGGACAGCATGTGGGTAGTTTTAAGCCACTCGGCGGTGACTGAAAAATCCGAGTGGTAGCGAGGGGATGCGAACCCGCGTCGTTCATCACGCGGTGAATGTGGGCCCAGTACGCTACCAGTTCGGCCACCGCCCACCCATATATATACATATATATATATATATATATATATATATATATATATATATATATATATATATATATATATATATATATATATATATATATATATATATATATATATATATATATATATATATATATATATATATATATATAATCCATAAATAGACTTTAATTTTTTTTTTTGCTTTCAAATGTTTTCACGTTTTATCTTTTATCTTTTATCTTGTAAGACATTGGCCTGTTTTACCGTAGATTAATCTTATATATATATATATATATATATATATATATATATATATATATATATATATATATATATATATATATATATATATATATATATATGGAGTGGCCTGAGACTACCCACATGCTGTCCTGAAGACCACCCATCACCCCGGACTCTAGAGCAACTGTCGAAGGGAAATCAAGAATACGCTCCGGAGGCAGCATGACCCAAGAATATATGGCCTACCACCAGGCCCAACGAAGAAAGCCAGCCGGCGCTGTAGGCCTGGACGTAAAAAAATATGTTACAGTTATGAAACACAGTTCACTAGAAACCAAAGTTCAAGGTCGGTCAATATTATGGTATCCAACACGGTACTATTGAAGCATTAAGTGTTTGCATGTAATTCTGCAACTTTTTTTTTTTACAACAAAAGGGCAACAAAAATTATATATATATATATATATATATATATATATATATATATATATATATATATATATATATATATATATATATATATATATATATATATATATATATATTGAGGGTATATATGGGCAGGAGATTTTCTCTTAAACATGTCTGGTTAAACGTGATAGTCAGTTCAATGTTGACTACTTTCTTAAGAAAATTCTCTTTCTCTCGGATAATAGTCCTATTCTCTTTTGTCAATTTGGTGATGACTTCACCGTAAGTGGTCATCTTTGTTGCCAGATCGCGATTTCGGGTTTCTTAACCCTTCTTCAGTGGCTTGAAGTTTTCAGTGGAGGAGTAGTTTTCTGCTCGCTGGTGGAGAGAGAATGGCTGGTGTACGCCGGGTGCCCGGTATTTAAGGCGTGTCGTCTCCCTCCCCGTGTTGCGAACCGGCTGCTGATTGGTTAGTCTTGTGCGCAGCACTCCTGCGCATACTCGGGAGAGCCTGTAGATCTAGGGCCTGCTTGTTTAAGTTGGGCTCCATTTCTTTTATGTTGAGGGCTTCTAGAATCGGGAGGCGTCGTTCGTCGGGGCATCTTGCGATGATGTCTGTGTTTTCTTCTAAAATTTTCCTTGTTAGCACTGTATTGTGTTTCTGTAGTAGGTGTTGGCGCGGGGCTCCGGATGTCAAATGGTAGCTCATTCGCCTGCTCAGCTTCATCGTTGTCATGCCGATGTAGGTTGAGGGGAGGGCTTCACAGATCCCTCGTTTACAAATAAACCTATAAACGACATGCGACTCCTGTGTGGCGGCTTTTCTTCTTGGGGGCTGTTTCTCATAATTAGGTGGCTTGTTTTCTTGCTCTTGTAGTATATGACGATGTTGAGTTTCTTCTCGGGGTTTGTTGGTGTGACGTTTCTTCTTATGATTTGTTTCATTATTCTTTCATCGTCTTTATACGCAGTAGAGAAGTGTGATTTGTAGTAAATATTGATGTTATTTTTCTCCTCGGTTGTGTTGTTGGTTGTAGCGTGCCATTGATCCATTATTTTCTTGGTTTGCCTGTAGATGTCTGCTTTGTCAAAACCGTTGTTGAGTAGTACCTGGGTAGACCGATCTATTTCATGGTGGACTAGCTGCCAGTTACTACAGTGGGTGAGTGCTCTCCGTTTTTGACAAAGAAGACATCTGCAGGCAAACCAAGAAAATAATGGATCAATGGCATGAAGCTGAGCAGGCGAATGAGCTACCATTTGACATCCGGAGCCCCGCGCCAACACCTACTACATAAACACAATACAGTGCTAACAAGACATCATCGCAAGATGCCCCGACGAACGACGCCTCCCGATTCTAGAAGCCCTCAACATAAAAGAAATGGAGCCCAACTTAAACAAGCAGGCCCTAGATCTACAGGCTCTCCCGAGTATGCGCAGGAGTGCTGCGCACAAGACTAACCAATCAGCAGCCGGTTCGCAACACGGGGAGGGAGACGACACGCCTTAAATACCGGGCACCCGGTGTACACCAGCCATTCTCTCTCCACCAGCGAGCAGAAAACTACTCCTCCACTGAAAACTTCAAGCCACTGAAGAAGGGTTAAGAAACCCGAAATCGCGATCTGGCAACAAAGATGACCACTTACGGTGAAGTCATCACCAAATTGACAAAAGAGAATAGGACTATTATCCGAGAGAAAGAGAATTTTCTTAAGAAAGTAGTCAACATTGAACTGACTATCACGTTTAACCAGACATATATATATATATATATATATATATATATATATATATATATATATATATATATATATATATATATATATATATATATATATATATATAAGCCCGCTAATCGCCACTCCTACAACATAAAATAGATAAGAGTAGCCAAAAGAGAGGTCAATTTCGGATGGAGAGGTGTCTTGATACACTGTCCTTGAAAGAGGACAAGTCATAGGCAGGAGGAAATATAAACGAAAGAAGGCAGTTCCAGAGTTTACCAGTGTAAGGGATGAAAGAGTGAAGTTGCTGGTTAACTCTTGCGTAAGGTGTTTGACCAGTATAGGAATGGGCTAGAGAGGACAGTGGAGTGCAGTGGGGCCGCGGGAGGGGAGGAGGCATGCAGTTAGCAAGTTCAGAAGAGCAGTCAACATGAAAATATCGATAGAAGATAGAGAGGCAACCTGGCGGCGGACTTTAAGAAGTAGGAGACTATCAGTAAGAGGAGGAGAGCTGATGAAACGAAGAGCTTTTAGACTCCACTCAGTCCATGAGAGCTGTGTGAGTGGAGGCCCCCCCCACCCCACCCCCAACACACACACATGAGATGCATACTCCATACGATGACGGACCAGGCCCCTATAAATGGAAAGCATATGTGCGGGGGAGAAGAACTGGCGAAGACGATACAGAACACCCAACCTCGAGCAAGCTGATTTAGTGAGAGAAGAGATGTTAAGTTTCCAGTTGAGATTTTGAGCTAATGATAACCAAGGATATTTAGTGTTGAAGACGGTGACAGCTGAGTATTATCGAAGAATAGGGGATAGGTGTTTGAAAGACTGTGTCGAGTTGATAGATGGAGAAATTGGTTTTTTGAAGCATTGAAGGACACAGGGTTCCATTTACCCCAATCGGAAGTGATAGCAAGGTCTGAGGTTAAGCGTTCTGCATGTATTATTGAGTCATGTAATTCCTGTTGAGAGGGTCTTCTTTTGAAAAAAGTTGAATAATGCAGAGTGAAGTCGTCAGCGGATGAATGGATAGGAGAGTTTGTTTGCGGTTCAGTTCTGGTCACCCTACTATAGAATGGATATCAAAATGTTAGAATCGGTGCAGAGGAGGATGACTAAGATGATTCAGGGGTTGAGAAACTTGCCATACGAGGAAAGACTCAAACAGTTAAACTTGCATTCTCTAGAAAGGCGAAGGGTGCGTGGAGACATGATCGAGGTTTATAAATGGATGAAGGGCTTTAATAAGGGAGACATTCATAAGGTTTTGTTGGTAAGAGAACCGGGTAGGACACGAAGTAACGGGTTTAAACTGGATAAATTCAGATTCAACAGGGACATAGGCAAAAATTGGTTTACTAACAGGGTGGTGGATGAGTGGAATAGGCTTAGCAGTCATGTGGTGAGTGACAATACAATTGTCACATTCAAAAATAGACTAGATAAATTCATGGACAGCGATATTAGGTGGGGTTAGATACACGGGAGCTTAGGGTCAAAGGAGCTGCCTCGTACAGGCCTACCGGCCTCTTGCAGACTCCTGCGTTCTTATGTTCTTATGTTCTTATGTTATGGAAAGAAGATCATTGATGAATAACAGGAAGAGAGTGGGTGATAGGATAGACCCCTATGGAACACCACTGTTAACAGGTTTAAGGGAAGAACAGTGACCGTCTTCCACAGCAGAGATAGAACGGCCGGAAAGGAAACCGGAGATAAAGGAACAGAGAGAGGGATAGAATCCGAAAAAGGGCAGTTTAGAAAGCAAAGACTTGTGCCAGACTCTATCGAAAGCTTTCGTTATGTCTAGCGCGACTGAGAAAGTTTCACCGAAACAGCTAAGAGAGGATGACCAAGAGTCAGTTAAAAGAGCAAGAAGATCGACAGTAGAGCGCCCCTTGCGGAATCCATACTGGCGATCAGATAGAAGGTCAGAAGTGGAAAGGTGATTTTGAATCTTCCGGTTAAAGATTGAGTCAAAAGCTTTAGATAGACAGGAAAGTAAAGCTATAGGGCGGTAGTTTGAAGTACTGGAGCTGTCACCTTCTTAGGCACAGGCTGTATGAAGGCGTACTTCCAGCAGGAAGGAAAGATAGATGTTGATAGGCAGAGGCGAACGAGTTTGACCAGGCAGGGTGTCATCACGGATGCACAGTTTTTAAGGAGAATAAGAGGCACTCCACCAGGTCCACAAGCCTTCTGCGAGTTAAGGCCAGAGAGGGCATAGAAAATATCGTTTTTAAGAGTCTTAATAACAGGCATAAAGGAGTCAGAAGGGGGATGAGTAGGAGGAATATGCCCAGAATCGTCCAGAGTAAAATTTTTACAGAAAGTTTGCGAAAAGAGTTCAACCTTAAATATAGATGATACGGCGGTGCTGCCGTCAGGGTTAAGGAGAGGAGGAAAATATGAAGAAGTGAAATCGGAGATATTTTTGGCTAGATGCCAGAAATCCCGGGAAGAATTAGAAAAAAACAAGGTTTTGACATTTTTTTATAAACGAAAGATATTTTGGTAGGTCGAAAAATATATTTGGCACGATTCCGGGCGGAAATGTAAAGATCATGGTTAGCGGGAGTTCGAAGGCTCTGGTTCCTTTTGTGAGCTGCCTCTCTATCTTCGACAGCACGAGAACAAGCGTGATTTAACCAAAGCTTTTTAGCATGAGGAGTAGAGAAAGTATGTAGAATGTATGCCTCCATTCCAGAGACAATCACCTTTGTGATGCGCTGGGCACACACAGAGGGGTCTCGCTCCTGGAAGCAATAATCATTCCATGGGAAATCGGAAAAGTACATCCTCAGGTCGTCCCACCGAGCTGAAACAAAATGCCAGAAGCATCGCCTCTTCGGTGGGTCCAGAGGGTGTACGGTGGCGATAGGACAGGATACAGAAATAAGGTTGTGATCGGAGGAGCCCAACGGAGAGAACAGTTTGACACAGTAAGCGGAAGGGTTTGAGGTAAGGAATAGGCCTGGTATGTTGGGCCGGTCTCCAAGACGGTCGGGAATACGTGTAGGGTGCTGAACCAACTGCTCTAGATCGTTGAGGAGAGCAAAGTTGTAGGGTTGTTCACCAGGCTGGTCAGTGAAAGAGGATGAAAGCCAAAGCTGATGGTAAACATTGAAATTTCATAAGATGGAGATCTCAGCGAAGGGAGAGTGGGTCAAGATGTGCTCCACTTTGGAGTTCAAGTAGTCAAAGAATTTTACATAGTTAGGAGAGTTAGGTGAGAGATCAGCACAGATGTATTTAGTAATAGAATGACAATGAAGTCTTAGCCAGATGGTGGAAAATTCTGAAGATTCAAGGTCGTGGGCACGAGAGCAAATGATGTTGCGCACGTAAGCGCAACATCCAGCTTTGGATTGAAATTTAGGATAGAGATAGTAGGAGGGTAGTAGAGTAGAGTAGAATAGAGTAGAGATTGATGTCAGTAGCCTCAGAAACCTGTGTTTCGGTGAGGAAGATAAGGTGAGGTTTAGAGGAGGAGAGATGGTGAATGAAAATTAGAACAAAGACCGCGAATGTTCCAGAAATTGATATGAAAGAGATTCGAGGAGTTATCAAGACACCTCTCAAGTCGGCAGCCAGAAGAGATTCCTCCCTGGGGGAATTCGTGCCCCCCCCCACCCCCCTACCCCCAGGCGCGGAATCCGAGGCAGTGTTATGGTGCGCCATTTTTATTTTTTTTTATTTTGGGAAAAGGTATGTATGTTGTGTGGATAGAGAGAGGATCTGCCTTTAGAGAGCATGCTGAACTACTCTCAGGTGTTGATGAGACAATAGGGAAACGGTTAGTGAGGACATGGGAATGGTTGTGGACTGAAATTCTACTGGTGGACATAAATGAAACGAAATGAAATGTCATCTTCACAAACTTCCAATCGACCAATCTGCCGCTCCAAAATAACTTTTCTAACTCAAAACGGCTAAATCACTGATAAAAAAAATAAAAAAAACTAGCAAAAGCAGACCTAAAGAGTTAGAAATTGTTGTTGACCTCAAAATCAGGCTATAATTCAAATTAGTTTGAGGCTATGACACGCGTAACGTAGAGATACATTACTGGCCTTGACGGATTAATGAGCAAGACGATCAAAATCTGCTCACTCAAGAAGAGAACGTCAGTCAGAACCAGTCGCAACAACAAATGTTTTCACTTTCCAAAACGATAAGTTATAGCGTACGGTGTACCTACGATGTAAAACTCTTTGTAACGTTGGAACGCCGTAAGTTAACTAAATTTTGAACTGTATTATTACACACGTAGTCAACCAACAGCTTTTTGTTAGAAAAACACCCGTACTATTCAGT
The DNA here is from genome assembly GCF_024679095.1 of Eriocheir sinensis. Lineage (NCBI taxonomy): Eukaryota > Metazoa > Arthropoda > Malacostraca > Decapoda > Varunidae > Eriocheir > Eriocheir sinensis. Next base: position 20,503,407 of record NC_066529.1, on the reverse strand, counting down.
AACGAATATGCATGGCTTTTCTTAGCGCACCTACAGTTAGCGGAACTAAATTTAGTGACATCATATTTGTCCATAAATGTTTGCAAAAGTAAGGGTAAAGGTAAAGGTGAGTGCATACTCTATAGCTACGCGTGGCTGCAGTGCTCACCTCCGATCCATTGGCCTTATGAGCCTGCGGTAGGTAAGAACCTGTTACCCCTGGACAAGGGCAAATGTGAAATCCGGGATTGCCACAGTTTAACTTCCCCAGGTTTGCTCATGTACCTATTCATGTGGAACGCTTCACCATTTTGCGTGTCATCCTTGCGCAGGGGCCATGTTAACCTTCTCTGTATCGTTCCAATTTTAGTATATGTATCGCCGAAGCGAGTAGCGGAAACAATAATCCGGTAAGGCAAATGTTTCCTTGGTTAATAAGCCGATGAATGGTTAGTGAAACCTTGCCATTCACCGGGTATTACAAACACGTCAACAATGCAGTGATGACGCAATCTTCATGGATGATGCGCTGCGTGACCTCATCTTGTTTTCGAAGTCAAAGGTGACAGTGAAGAAAAGGGTTAAGGGGATGTCTCCATAGCTAAAGGTTAACTTATGAAAATCCATCGATAGACCTCCTTGTTTTTTATCGTTATTATATTGAAAAAAAAACAATATTGTATGTGACTACCAAAAAAAAAAATGGGGATAAAACTTACCAGCTGAATGCCTAAAAAAAAAGATATACGGGATGCAGACTGTGAAAAAAAATAAACGGAACGCAACTGACTAACTAAACAGATAGTGATATGACTGAATATAAGAGGTGATACAAGTCATTACATATATAAACGGATACAGGTGTGACTAAGTTCAGTGATCCAAGTGCCTGATTAAAAAAGAAATGAAGAATGCAGGTGAATAAGTTTGTAATAAAATGCGACGCAGCTGAATCATTATTAAAGATAAAGGTAAAGGTGTGGGCATACGCTGTAGCTGTGCCTGGCTGTGGTGCTCATATTCGTCCCATTGGCCCTTTGAGCCTGTGATGGATAACGAACTCATTTTTTCCCGTGACACAGGGCCAGTGTAGTATCCAGGCTACAACAGTTTACTTCCTGCAGGTTTCCCCAAGTACCCATATATGATCTACCATTCCGTAAGGGCGGATTAACAGTTGGGTGAGCTACACGCCAACTTCCCAGGCTGCGATTTACATCCGGGACCGCGGATTTGTAGCTAGTCAGGCTAAGCACTGCACCACGGAGGAGAACTGACTATTGAAACATAGCAAATGACCCTCACTGACTACACAAACAATATTTTGAACGTGGCTACCTAGTAATGTTAGGTTAGCGTGTATAGCCAGTCAAGGTAAAGTCGCAGAAGTGCTCAGTATATACATGTTAAGATGAGACACATATTATTGACGAGATTGTTACCTTAACCATATTTACAAGATCGCCCTTGTTTGCATTTTATCTTATATTGCTGAAACTAGAAGTTACAAAAGTTTATTAAGGTTGTACGAAATGGTTTACTAATATATTTTTTTTTAATCATAAATATTACAATAGTCCTTTTGTATCTTCCTCCTCCTCCTCCTCCTCCTTCTCCACGTAGCGTCCACGTCATCCTACCCATCTAATATCTTCTCCTGATTTATATAACCATTCTATTTTCCTCCAAACAAACCTCAAACATAACCAATATACCTATCATCCTCCACCATCTGCTTTTCTTCCTCCTTCTCATCTTTCTCCTCCACCTTTCCCTTCTTTTCTTTTCCTTCTTTTACCCCAGTTTTCCGTCCTCCTTCGAAAACATACAGGAAAGAAGATATCGCCAACAACACACAAGCCACAGACGATCAACTACACTAACCAACAAACGCTTTTCTCCTCTCGTGAACTCGATCAACCAGAAAATCAGACGGGTTGGGAGAGAAAGATAAAAAGCTTCTTATTGGCCTCATCAGTGGGTCCCAGGCAATCCTAGGTATCCAGAAAGGCAACAACAACCGTCATCCATATCCTTTATGCTCCGCTGTCTCCCCCTTCTCTTCCCTTTTACGATATTTCTGCTCGCCCTTTTTTTTTTTTTACAACAAAGGAGGCAGCTCAAGGGCACAAAAAAAGGAAACAATAATAAAAAAAGCCCACTACTCGCTGCTCCTAAAAAAGAATCGGAAGAGGTGGCCCAAAGAAAGGTCAATTTCGGGAGGAGAGGTGTTCTGATACCCTTCTCTTGAAAGAGTTCAAGTCGTACGCAGGAGGAAATACAGATGAAGGAAGATTGATCCAGAGTTTACCAGCGTGAGGGATGAAAGAGTGAAAATGCTGGTTAACTCTTGCATAAGGGGTTTGGAAAGTATAGGGATGAGCATGTGTAGAAAGTCGTGTGCAGCGGGGCCGCGGGAGGGGGGGAGGCATGCAGTTAGCAAGTTCAGAAGAGCAGTCAGCGTGGAAATATCGATAGAAGATAGAAAGAGAGGCAACATCGCGACGGAATTTTAGAGGTAGGAGACTATCAGTAGTAGGAGGAGAGCTGATGAGACGAAGAGCCTTTTTTTTTTTTTTTTTACAGCAAAGGAGACAGCTCAAGGGCACAAAAAAGTAAACATTAATAAAAAAAAGCCCGCTACTCGCTGCTCCTAAAAAGAATCCAAAGAGGTGGCCGAAAGATAGGTCAGTTTCGGGAGGAGAGGTGTCCTGATACCCTCCTCTTGAAAGAGTTCAAGTCGTAGGCAGGAGGAAATACAGATGAAGGAAGATTGTTCCAGAGTTTACCAGCGTGAGGGATGAAAGAGTGAAGATGCTGGTTAACTCTTGCATAAGGGGTTTGGACAGTATAGGGATGAGCATGAGTAGAAAGTCGAGTGCAGCGGGGCCGCGGGAGGGGGGGAGGCCAGGCGCGGATCTAGGAACAAAGCTTGGGGGGGGGCCGACGGCAGAATTTTCGGTTGTTTAACGAGCATTAGCATTACCGTTTCTCCACTCACGGGATTCTTATTTGTTAATAACTGGCGGACTGACCTAAATGAATGGGCATAACCATCTGCTCTAGCCTCTAGGTGCCAGTGTTTCTCTTCGGATTCAAATGAGAGGGCCGATTTTTCTGAGAAGAAAAAACTGACCTTACAATGTGAGGAATTTTGTATTTTATTAAAACTTTATTGAAAGTAAGAATTTAATAGCTAGAGACTTTTACATTAGACCTCAATTTAAATGTAGAATATATATATATATATATATATATATATATATATATATATATATATATATATATATATATATATATATATATATATATATATATATATATATATATATATATATATATATATATATATATATATATATATATATATATATATATATATATATATATATATATATATATATATATATATATATATATATATATATATATATATATATATATATATATATATATATAGTAGTTATTACCTTTAATAGTAGTCTTAAAAGGATTAATCACACTGCATCCTAAGCAAAGAGAAGACGGCGGTTCCTTTCGCAAACTTGTTGATCACACGATCAACAGGAAAATGTACATCGTTATGGACGGCGAGTAGTGCGAGGCCGTTGAGGCGATCCTGACCTATGGTGCTCCTCAAGTATGTCTTCAGGCGTTTCAGGGCTGAGAACGATCGTTCGGCTTCTGCATTTGAGACTGGCAAGGTCAGTAGGATGGTAAGGAGCTTCGCGATGTTCGGAAACATACGGGCCTCGGCGTATTCCTTTGCTTTCTTGACAGATTCGAAGGCCGGAGCGGAACATGTCCACCGATGTGTTTCCGTCTGCACGAGCAAAAGTGAAGCAAGTATCGGGGAATAAATGGCGTGAATAAGGAGTTGATTCACGGCACACACACTCAACAAACCGTAAAACTTTGATATCCCGCCGCACCGCCACGCAGACGCCCGCCTGACCGCCCCACGTGTGAGGCGCAGCCTTATTTGAGAGCAGAAAACAGCCATTAATCGTTACCCATCACGTGCACCGCTTATACCATACACCAACCAGGTATCCAAGAACATTTGACGTGAATAACAACTTCTGTACACGCCTAAAAGCTGAGCAAAAAATAAAAGAATGAAAATATCGAATCACGTTTCACTCGCCATATTCAAATCACCCCCCAACACCCCCCCTTATTTCACGGTGTTCCCGGGCACTGTGCCAATGCTCCATAGGCTGCACAGCTACACTGGTCACCCATTCACCCTTCATAGCAATCTGGAATGGTAACGTGTTATAATCATGGAGAAATGGCACCATATACTCACCCTGCCTCGTAAATTTCAAGGCGGCGGACGCACAGGCGCGGAGAAGGAGGTTCCAATAATGTTCCAACCATACCAGCGACCGTAACCCCTTTTAAACCCAAATTATATCCTTATTTCTCATATTATAACGCTTTCAAATAGCATTAAATGGTCTATTATTTATTTATTGAAGTCGTACTATTAATACAGGCTGTCCAAATAAGGCTTACTGTCAATATAAAGCATTTTCCTACAGAGATAATGGCCCCAGATATCGACATTGTAATATATTTAATACATAAACTGCACCTTGTAATAAATACATGTAATAAGGTATATATATTAACGTGTTTTTATGTATAGGTTGTGGTGTATTATAGTATATTTTAATTATTTTTTATTTATATATTTAATGGTATTGTGTGGTAACCGAAGTGTAAGCGACGTAATCCCTTGTAAAGGCTTATTATAACCCTATTTCTCATAATTATAACGCTTTCAAATAGCACTAAACGGTCTATTATTTATCTATTCAATCCCTACTATTAATACAGGCTGCCCAAATAAGGCTTACTGTCAATATAAAGCATTTTAACTATTCAATGTAAAACTGTTACATAACTTACATAATGTACTTGTAAATACGATTTTAAGAATGAGGCTATCATGTATGTTTGTAGAGTTTTTTTATAGAATGTCACGGGATGTGATAAATTTGTGAGTCCATTTTTACAATTTAATATAATAAATCTTGTGGGGGCCCCCAAAGGGGGGGGCCCGGGCCCCCTGGGCCCCCCCCTTATATCCGCGCCTGGGGGAGGCATGCAGTTAGTAAGTTCAGAAGAGCAGTCAGCGTGGAAATATCGATAGAAGATAGAAAGAGAGGCAACATTGCGGCGGAATTTAAGAGGTAGAAGACTATCAGTATGAGGAGGAGAGCTGATGAGACGAAGAGCCTTTGCCTCCACTCTGTCCAGAAGAGCTGTGTGAGTGGAGCCCCCCCACACATGAGATGCATACTCCATACGAGGGCGGACAAGGCCCCTGTATATGGACAGCAACTGTGCAGGGGAGAAGAACTGGCGGAGACGGTACAGAACACCCAGCCTCGAGGAAGCTGATTTAGTAAGAGATGAGATATGAAGTTTCCAGTTGAGATTTTGAGTTAAGGATAGACCGAGGATGTTTAGTGTTGAGGAAGGTGATAGCTGGGTGTTGTCAAAGAATAGGGGATAGTTGTTTGGAAGATTGTGTCGAGTGGATAGGTGGAGAAACTGTGTTTTTGAGGCGTTGAAGGACACCAGGTTCTTCTTGCCCCAATCGGAAATAATAGTAAGGGCTGAGGCTAAGCGTTCTGCAGCCTCCAGCCTTGAGTCGTTAAGTTCCTGAAGTGTGGGTCTTCTATTAAAAGAAGTTGAATAATGCAGAGTGGAATCATCGGCGTAGGAATGGATAGGACAGTTCGTTTTGGAAAGAAGATCATCAATGAACAACAGAAAAGAGTGGGAGAGAGGACAGAACCCTGTGGGACAACTCTGTTTATAGATTTAGTGGAAGAACAGTGACCGTCTACCACGGCAGAAATAGAACGGTCAGAAAGGAAACTGGAGATAAAGGTACAGAGAGAAGGATAGAAACCGTAGGAGGGTAGTTTAGAAAGCAAAGATTTGTGCCAGACCCTATCAAAAGCTTTTGATATGTCCAGCGCAATAGCAAAGGATTCACCGAAACGGCTAAGAGAAGATGACCAAGAGTCAGTTACGAAGGCAAGGAGATCACCAGTAGAACGCCCCTTGCGGGATCCATACTGGCGATCAGATAGAAGGTCAGAAGTGGAAAGGCGCTTTTGAATCTTCAGGTTAAGGATTGATTCAAAAGCTTTAGATAGACAAGTAAGTGAAGCAATAGGACGGTAGTTTGAGGGATTGGAGCGGTCACCCTTCTTAGGCACAGGCTTTATGAAGTCATGCTTTCACCAGGAAGGAAATGTTAATGGTGACAGGCAGAGGCGAAAGAGTTTGACCAGGCAGGGTGTCAGCACGGAGGCACACTTTTTAAGGACAATAGGAGGCACTCCATCAGGTCCATAAGCCTTCTGAGGATTGAGGCCAGAGAGGGCATAGAAAACATCATTTTGAAGAATCTTTATAACAGGCATAAAAGAGTCAGAGGTAGGATGCGTAGGAGGAATATGCACAGAATCGTCCAGAGTGGAGTTTTTAGAAAAGCTTGAGAGAAAAGTTCAGCCTTAGAGATAGATGAGACGGCAGTGTTGCCGTCAGGACTTAGAGTGGAGGAAAGATGAAGAAGTGAAGTTGGAGGAGATGTTTTGGCTAGATGCCAGAAGTCACAGGAAGAGTTAGAGAAAGCAAGGTTTGACATTTTCTATTAATGAAAGAATTTTGGTTAGTCGGAGAATAGATTTGGCACGATTTCGGGCAGAAATGTAAAGTTCATAATTAGCATTAGTTTGAAGGCTCTGGTATCTTTTGTGACCTCTCTATCATTGACAGCACGAGAACAAGCGTGATTAAACCAAGGCTTTTTAGCGTGAGGAATAGAGAAAGAACGAGGAATGTATGCCTCCATTCCAGAGACAATCACCTCTGTGATGCGCTGAGCACACACAGAGGGGTCTCTATCCTGGAAGCAATAATCATTCCACGGGAAATCGGAAAAGTACATCCTCAGGTCGTCCCACCGAGCTGAAGCAAAATGCCAGAAGCATCGCCTCTTCGGTGGGTCCAGAGGGTGTACAGGAGCGATAGGACAGGATGCAGAAATTAGATTGTGATCGGAGGAGCCCAACGGAGAGAACAGTTTGACAGAATAAGCAGAAGGGTTTGAGGTAAGGAAGAGGTCTAGAATGTTGGGCCGATCTCCAAGACGGTCAGGAATACGTGTAGGGTGCTGGACCAACTGCTCTAGGTCGTTGAGGATAGCAAAGTTGTAGGCTTGTTCACCAGGATGGTCAGTGAAAGAGGATGAAAGCCAAAGCTGGTGGTGAACATTGAAATCGCCTAGGATGGAGATTTCAGCGAAGGGAGAGTGGGTCAAGATGTGCTCCACTTTAGAATTCAAATAGTCAAAGAATTTTACATAATTGGTAGAGTTAGGTGAGAGATAAACAGCACAGATGTATTTAGTAATAGAATGACAGTGAAATCTTAACTAGATGGTGGAAAATTCAGAAGAGTCAAGGTCGTGGGCACGAGAGCAAGTGATGTCGTTGCGCACGTAGGCGCAACATCCAGCTTTGGATTGAAATTTAGGATAGAGAAGAGCTGTGTGAGTGAAGCTCCCCCACACATGAGCTGCATACTCCATACGAGGGCGGACAAGGCCCCTGTATATGGATAGCAACTGCGCGTGGGAGAAGAACTGGCGGAGACGCCCAATCAATCTCAAGGAAGCTGATTTAGCGAGAGTAGATGTGAAGTTTTCAGTTAAAATTTTGAGTAAAGGATAGACCGAGGATGTTTAGTGTTGAAGATGGTGATAGCTGAGTGTTGTCGAAGAATAGGGGATAGGTGTTTGGAAGATTGTGTCGAGTTGATAGATGGAGATTTTAAGTTTTTGAGGCATTGAAGGACACAAGGTTCCTTCTGCCCCAATCGGAAATGATAGCAAGGTCTGAGGTTCAGCGTTCTGCAGCCTCCAGTCTGGAGTCGTGTACTTCCTGTTGAGAGGGTTTTCTATTGAAAGAAGTTGAATAATACAGGGTAGAGTCTTCGGCGTATGAGTGGACAGGACAGTTTGTTATGGAAAGAAGATCATTGATAAATAACAGGAAGAGAGTGGGTGATCGGACAGAACCCTGTGGAATACCACTGTTGATAGGTTTAGGGGAAGAACAGTGACCGTCTACCACCGCAGAGATAGAACGGCCGGAAAAGAAACTGGAGATAAAGGAACAAAGAGAGGGAAAGAATCCGAAAGAGGGCAGTTTAGAAAGCAAAGACTTGTGCCAGACTCTATCGAAGGCTTTCGATATGCCTAGCGCAACAGAGAAAGTTTCACCGAAACGGCTAAGAGAGGATGACCAACAGTCAGTTAAGAGAGCAAGAAGATCGCCAGTAGAACGCCCCTTGCGGAACCCATACTGGCGATCAGATAGGAGGTTAGAAGTGGAAAGGTGCTTTTGAATCTTCCGGTTAAGGATTGATTCAAAAGCTTTAGATAGACAGGAAAGTAAAGCTATAGGGTGGTTGTTTGGGGGATTGGAACGGTCACCCTTCTTAGGCACAGGCTGTACAAAGGCATACTTCCAGCAGGAAGGAAAGGTAGATCTTGATAGGCAGAGACGAAAAAGTTTGACCAGGCAGGGTGTCAACACGGAAGCACAGTTTTTAAGGACAATAGGAGGCACCCCATCAGGTCCATAAGCCTTCTGAGAGTTGAGGCCAGAGAGGGCATAGAAAACATCATTTTGAAGAATCTTAACAACAGGCATAAAGGAGTCAGAGGGGGGGTGAGTAGGAGGAATATGTACATAATCGTCCAAGGTGAAGTTCTTACAGAAAGTTTGAGCGAAGAGTTCAGCCTTAGAGACAGATGAGACGGCAGTGCTGCCGTCAGGGTTAAGGAGAGGAGGGAAAGAGGAAGAAGTGAAATTGGGGGAGATATTTTTGGCTAGATGCCAGAAGTCACGGGAAGAATTAGGAGAAACAAGGTGTTGACATTTTCTATTGATAAAAGAAGTTTTGGTAAGTCGGAGAATAGATTTGGCACGATTCCGGGCTGAAATGTAAAGGTCATAGTTAGCGGGAGTTCGAAGGCTCTGGAATTTTTTGTGAGCTGCCTCTCTATCTTTAATAGCACGAGAACAAGCATGATTAACCAAGGGTTTTAGCATGAGGAGTAGAGAAAGAACGTGGAATGTATGCCTCCATTCCAGAGACAATCACCTATGAGATGCGCTGGGCACACACAGAGGGGGCTCAGTCCTGGAAGCAGTAATCATTCCACGGGAAATCGGAAAAGTACATCCTCAGGTCGTCCCACCGAGCTGAAGCAAAATGCCAGAAGCATCGCCTCTTCGGTGGGTCCAGAGGATATACAGGGGCGATAGGACAGGAAACAGAAATAAGGCCTTTGCAGCCGATTCTCCTAGGCACAAAGAGTTGAGCGAAGCAGATCAGCAGTTGTTTCAAGTTCACATGAGCCGATACATTGGTATAGTAACTACAGTGATCTAGTGACGATTTCCCGCCATTATAACTATATTTACCTTATGATGAAGCATATAGATTTAGAAGGCTCCTTTACCAAATAGTGCGCGATTATCGACTAAAACACTGCTTCCTAGACGACTTTTTTTTATCCCTTTCATGCACGTGGATGTTATGTTGCAATCCGAATGGCTAATCGTAATACCCCCCCCAAAAATATCCGTAACTAGAGTAATATTTATAGATAACCTGAGTTCCATGTATCATTGCAATCAGCTTACGAATATATGATTAAATAATTCACTGTGTAACGCGATTTTTTGTCCTTGGGTAGCAACTGTTATTTCCTATTTCCTTACACCTAGAAGGTTTGAAACATGGCTTATACTTCATTCAAACTTAGCTCTTGTGACCAGGAAATGGTAAGTCTGAAATTTACCTATTCCCATTGAGAAAACTGGCGAATGTGAACATTCTAGTTCGCAAAAAAAGTCAGAACAAAACAACATGATTCAAAAATAGCATTTATTTATTAGACCTTAGCATCTATGTCTTCTCCGGATATATCAAGATCAACGATCCTTGAAAAGGACTCAGTCTGCCTTCCTAAAGAAAAATTTAGGTGGCGGAGGTGGTGTGACAATGTCGCGTGAATAGGAAATGCAGACTGGTAAGTGGTCACTTCCCAAGGAGTTGTCGAAAGTACCCTGGTACAGTCAGTGTATACCCGGGGAGGCTATAGACAGGTCGATGGCGGACGCGATGCCTGTCCGATCATCTACACGAGTCGCACTTCCGTCGTTTAGAAGACAGAGGTTTGTGTGGAGCAGGATGTCAACTACTTGCTCTCCGCTACCATCACACCTCAGACTTCCCCATTGATGATGATGTGCGTTAAAATCGCCCAAAACTAATTTATTGCGGGGTTGTTGGTCTAAAAGTGAAGTGAGTGCAACATCATCAATGCGGCCATGAGGTGGACAGTACAGGGAACAAATACGTGTCATTGAATTTTACTCTGCACGCGACAGCTTCCAGAGTAGAGTTCAAATTCACTGATGTTTGTGGCAGTGTCTTGTGGGTGTACACGGCAACACCATGACCTACGTGTCTTCTATACGAGTGGTAGTGTTTAAGAGCCTATGTAAGTTAATTACCAGTGCTAAATTGTGTTCCTTATTTCGCAAACTTCTACAATTCCACTGTAGTACTGTGAAAGCCATGGTTTAACCCTATACGTTCCGACCCCTTGAGATTTTTCGCCCTCGTATAGCCAGCATCGTATTGATTTTTCTGAACAACAATAACGCTCGTGAACACTAAGTACTGGAACCTAATCAATGGTGTAAAGCAATAGTGAATAATGAGTGAAAAGAAACTCTCAAGAAATAAAATCCTTTTCTCCCTCTTCCTCCTATTCTTCCTTCTTTTCTTCTTCTTCCTCCTCTTCCTATTCTTCCTTCTTTTCTTCTTCTTCTTCCTCTTCTTCCTTCTTTTCCTCCTCCTCTTCTTTCTCCTTTTCTTCTTCCTCCTCTTCCTCTTCTTTCTCCTTTTATTCTTCCTCTTCCTCTTCTTCCTCCTCTTCCTCCTTTTCCTTTTCTCGCTAGCTTCTCGCCTCTTTTTCTTCCTCTTCCTTTTCTTCTGCCTCTTCCTCTTCTTCCTCTTCCCGTCCTTCTTCCTCTTCTTCTTCATCTTCCTCCTCTTCCTGTTCTTCCTCCTCCTCCTCTTCTTCCTCTATTTCCTCCTCTTCTTCCTCTTACTCTTCTTCCTGCTCTTCCTCCTTTCCTTCCTCCTCTTCTTCCTCCTTTTACTATTCTTCCTACTCTACCTCTTCTAACTCCTTATCCCACTTACCCCTTTTCCACCTCCAATTCCTCTTCTTCTTTTTCCTTTTCCTCTTCCTCTGCTTCCTACTTTTCCTCCTCTTCCTAGCTTCTCGTCCTACTCTTCTTCCTCATAAATCATCTAACTCATCCTTATCAGCTTCCTAGTCATCTTCTTCTTCCTTTTCTTGATTTTGCTCTTCTTCTTCCTCCTCTTCCTCTTTCTCTTCTTCCTCCTCTCCCACCTCTTCCTCTATTTCCTCCTCTTCTTCCTCTTCCTCTTCTTCATCCTCTTCCTCCTTTTCTTCCTCTTCTTCCTACTCTTCCTAGTCTTCCTCTTCTTCCTTCTTCCTCTTCTTCCTCCTTATTGTCCCCTTCCCTCTTTTCCTCCTCTTCTTCCTCTTCTTCCTCCTCTTCTTCTATACTTTTCCACCTCTTCCTAGCTTCTCGTCCTCTTCTTCTTCCTCTTCTAGCTTCTTCCTCCTTTTCCTCCCCTACCTCTTCTTCTTCCTCTTCCTTTTCTTCTTCCTCTTTTTCCTCCTCTTCTGCATCTTCCTCTCCTTCCTCTTCTTCCTCCTCTCCCTCCTCTTCCTCTATTTCCTCCTCTTCTTCCTCTTCCTCTTCTTCATCCTCTTCTTCCTCCTTTTTGGTGATGATGGTGATGGTGGTGATGATGATGGTGGTGATGATGGTGATGATGGTGATGATGGTGGTGATGATGATGGTGGTGATGCTGATGGTGGAGGTGATGATGGTGGTGATGATGGTGGTGATGATGATGGTGGTGATGATGATGGTGGTGATGGTGATGGTGGTGATGATGATGGTGGTGATGATGTGGATGATGGTGATTATGATGATGGTGCTGATGATGGTGATGATGATGGTGAGGATGGTGATGTTGATGATGCTGGTGTTGATGGTGGTGATGATGATGGTGGTGATGATGGTGATGATGGTGATGATGGTGATGGTGGTGATGATTATGGTGGTGATGATGGTGGTGGTGATGATGGTGGTGGTGATGATGGTGGTGATGATGATGGTGGTGATGATGATGGTGGTGATGATGATGGTGGTGATGATGGTGGTGATGATTATGGTGGTGATGATGGTGGTGGTGATGATGGTGGTGGTGATGTTGGTGGTGATGATGGTGGTGATGATGATGGTGGTGATGATGGTGATGATGGTGATGGTGGTGATGATTATGGTGGTGATGATGGTGGTGGTGATGATGGTGGTGGTGGTGATGATGGTGGTGGTGATGATGGTGGTGGTGATGATGATGGTGGTGATGATGATGGTGGTGGTGATGATGGTGGTGATGATGGTGGTGGTGATGATGGTGGTGGTGATGATGGTGGTGGTGATGATGATGGTGGTGGTGATGATGGTGGTGATGATGGTGATGGTGGTGATGATTATGGTGGTGATGATGGTGGTGGTGATGATGGTGGTGATGATGATGGTGGTGATGATGATGGTGGTGATGATGATGGTGGTGATGATGATGGTGGTGATGGTGGTGATGATTATGGTGATGGTGATGGTGGTGATGATGATGGTGGTGATGATGGTGATGATGGTGATGGTGGTGATGTTGATGTTGGTGATGCTGGTGATGATGGTGATGGTGGTGATGATGGTGGTGATGCTGATGGTGATGATGGTGGTGATGATGGTGGTGATGATGGTGGTGATGATGATGATGAGGATGGTGATGGTGATGGTGGTGCTGATGGTGGTGGTGATGATGGTGGTGTTGATGATGATGGTGGTGATGATGGTGGTCGTGATGGTGGAGTTGATGATAAGTGTCAGAGAGAGAGAGAGAGAGAGAGAGAGAGAGAGAGAGAGAGAGAGAGAGAGTCATAGGCTATTTGACCGTTTGAACCTAGCTCCCTCTCTTCCATCTTTCATAGTATTTTTTATTACGCTAAAAAAATTTTTTGCCGATAAGAGTAGATTTGCTTATATTGAAAGGAACTGAATATGAATGACATGAATATTTCGCAGCAAGTGACACTGGCACTGATATTATTTTGGGTATTATCATTGTTGCCTGGTTAATATATATATATATATATATATATATATATATATATATATATATATATATATATATATATATATATATATATATATATATCAGATGGAAGAGAGGGAGCTAGGTTCAAACGGTCAAATAGCCTATGACTGCCTCTCTCTCTCTCTGACTCCAAGCACGTACGTTTTTTTCTTTATTAGCTATATATAGGAATTGTCTGGCCAAAGTACAAGAAATTAACATATGTACGAGACACAGTTATCACCTTATGGTAGTGTCAAAATAAGTATTGTATGTGCCATAATTCGTCATAGAAAACGAGCATAGCAACCCCTCGCCTCGCATGGCAACACAAAAACACACACACACACACACACACACACACACACACACACACCGTAAACACACACACACACACATACGAATGCACGCACATCAATATGTATCAAGAGGGATGGCATGTTCCTCTCTTGTCTATTGTTGGTTACTTGCAATAATAAACTATCAATCAATCATCAATCACAAGCTCGTGTCGCCAACTGCCGTTGAATAACTCTCGTACACAGCGGGCTGTGTACGTTTTTATTATGTTTTTATTACAGCCAGCTTGTTTGTTGGTCTGTTTAGTGTATCAGCTAAAGCTTTGTTAACATAAAAGATGCAGAACATGCAGTATAGCACTATACAATACAGGTATATTAATACTTATAACAGTAATAATATCGTCATCCGGAGGCGTTTGAACGTTGGTTTTTTTTTCACAGCGTATCGCCGTGCTTCAAAATGATTCGCGTCGGTGTTTCTAAATATTCATGTTTAGCAAGATAACGGAGGCTCCTATGGTTATTTTTGATATCGCATCTTAATCTACGGTATTTTCTACGTTTATCAGTAGGTCTGTTTTTCTTTTAAACTTGGTAATAAAAAAAAAATGATCGTTTTGACAAAAATCCTCAGGGGGGGGGCAATTGTGGCCCGGGTCGGAACGTATAGGGTTAAGAGGAGCGGGGTTGGCCGGTGTTCCTAGTTTTTTTGTTTCGCCGCTTCCCTTCGCCGGGAGAGCGGCTGCCAGAGGACCTCTTCTGGTCATTACCAGTGGAGAACTCCATGGGCTCATTTATCACGAGCTCCCTGAAGCTCGAGGAAAGGGAGCGTGAGGTAGACCTGCCCCGGGAGGAGGAAGTTTCTCACGCCGCTCCCCCGCGGGCTCAGGGTTGACAGCAGCACGAGTTTTTTGGATGGTGGTGAGGTCAATGCAATCACGCTTGTCGTCCTTCGACTTGATAGAAGGACTGGTGACAGCATTAGAGTAGTTGGGAGTATTGTCAATAGCAGTAGCAGTAGTAGTAGTAGTAGTGGCTGTAGTAGTAGTAGTAGAGGCATCAGTAGTAGTGGTAGCAGAGACAAAGCTAGTGTTGGGTGTTGAGTTGTTGTTGTTGTTGGTGGCAGCAGTGTTAGCTGTGAGAGAAGCAGGTGTGGGGGTAGAGGGGGGTGGAGATGGCGGAGTCGGGTCAATTTGGACAGACACAGAATGCATCTCTGGCTTGGCATTTACCACCGATGCGAAGGAAACATTCGGTGCTGGCGTGTCATGCACAGCCTTCACCTTCTTCCTTGCATCGAAGTAAGAAATACCATCAGTCACTGTTCTTCCCCTAAATCCTAAATTAACAGTGGTGTCCCACAGGGTTCTGTCCTATCTCCCACTCTTTTTCTGTTGTTCATTGATGATCTTCTTTCCAAAACGAACTGTCCTATCCATTCCTACGCCGATGATTCCACTCTGCATTACTCAACTTCTTTTAATAGAAGACCCACCCTACAGAAACTTAACGACTCAAGGCTGGAGGCTGCAGAACGCTTAGCCTCAGACCTTACTATTATTTCCGATTGGGGCAAGAGGAACCTGGTGTCCTTCAATGCCTCAAAAACACAGTTTCTCCACCGATCCACTCGACACAATCTTCCAAACAACTATCCCCTATTATTTGATAACACCCAGCTATCACCTTCCTCAACACTAAACATCCTCGGTCTATCCTTAACTCAAAATCTCAACTGGAAACTTCATAACTCATCTCTTACTAAATCAGCTTCCTCGAGGCTGGGCGTTCTGTACCGTCTCCGCCAGTTCTTCTCCCCCGCACAGTTGCTGTCCATATATAGGGGCCTTGTCCGCCCTCGTATGGAGTATGCATCTCATGTGTGGGGGGGCTCCACTCACACAGCTCTTCTGGACAGAGTGGAGGCTAAGGCTCTTCGTCTCATCAGCTCTCCTCCTCATACTGATAGTCTTCTACCTCTTAACCCTAGAACGCTAACCATGGGTATGAGGTACCCGAAGCGAATGACGTCATTGCCATTGTGTATGGTTCCGGTGCTCTGAGGGTACCCACCTCCTCAGTAGCTTCATGTGCCCGCTTGACAGTGTAGGGGAAGGTCACGTTGTCTCGCTCTCTCTGCTCACCTTTGTTGTAGGCCTACATTCGGGTGCGGCATACCCATGGTTGGTGATACCATGGATTAAATAGAGAGGATTGTTCACTGAGCATTTGTTTTCCCGGCATGCACCGCGGCCGTGACGTCACGCCTGTCAGCTGTTCAAGTGGTTCCCACGCGCCGTATTTAACGTGCCGATATGGGTGTTTGTGCGGTGTTTGGGTGCTCCAGCAACACAAGGCATGCAGGAAAAGGTGGCCTGAGGTTCTACAGGTTCCCCAGAGACAAGAAAACTCGCCGGAAGTGGATAAGAGTGTGCAGGCGGAGTGATAAATATGACATCAATCTTGCCCGCGTTTGCTCCCTTCACTTCCAGGAGAGCGATTATTCTCATGGAAGGGGCGATGGTACTACTTTTACATCAAGGAACACACGGGAACTGAAACCAGGAGCTGTGCCATCCCAACATATTCCATCAAAACCACATGCAGGTATGTATTCATCGAAACTACTTTTTTCCTGGGTAAAAGTTTGTCATGTCTCGCATCAACAAGGGCGTAGCAAGAAATCTGGGGTCCCGGGGGTGCTTGGCTCATTGTGGGGCTCCCTCACACGCTTCTGCACATGAGGATGGCAACAAAGGTGCTCCCAATTTGGTCATTTACCGGTTGGGACCCTCCTTTGCTGGGGGGCCCAAGGGGTGTCTTCAAATATGGCCTGAGGGTGTCCTCAGAGGAACTCAAAAGGGATCACGAAGTGCACAGGAGCTCAATAGAGATGCTCTGGCCATACAACATTATGAACTAAAAATGGTTGTTCCATGATACTTCGTTGTATCTGGTCAGCCATCTGTTTGCTGATAGGGTTAGGCAAGGTCAGAGTCTTGCTAGGATTGGTTAGTTTAGATTAGTTAATTTAAAATAAGCAATAGGGCGCTATTTTAGGTATACCACAAGTCTGTGTGTAGGATATGATTTACTGTGCTACAAATGCAAAATGCAAGATAATTCCACCTAAAAGTTCCACATTTAGCTGCTGTGTATAATATAATGAACTTGGTGAGTGTAAGTTCAAATTTGTCACCGCACGTATTTCCCTGGCTAGAACATGCGATAAAGCTTGAATGCTAAGTGGCAAGGACAAATTTGTGAAAAGAGGTAGGTAAATTTACAGAGTATGTAACTGCATAATCATAAGTGAAAAGTAAGGATTCTCAAGTTATTTACTAGGCTACGAGTAGCTGCTAGTTCAGTTTTTGCAATAGTTATTATGGCATTTCTTATTATTATTTTAGTCACCGATATGTTCGTAGGGCTACAAGAAGGGAATATGAAACACGAAAATATATGTATACAGCATCTGACACAGCTCCACATAAACTTACTGTTTTTTGTTCTCTTGGTTATTTTCTCGATTTGGTGCATAAATGTCGCATCCTACTATCAGAGTTTTATTTTTTACTAGTTTCATATTGTGCTGCGTTAAACTAACTTAAAGGTTATGTTATTTAAATGAATAAAAGCCAGAATGAAGCAGTTCCTCTCTGTACCCGCGGGGCTTTGGGAACCAGTGCGCACGAGTTGCGGGAGTGACGTCACGGTTCCCCGCCACGTCATAACAATGACGTCGGCATGAACTATCCTCTCTCTTTAATCCATGGGTGATACAGGGTGTTGTACATGTCCCTAGGATATTGCTTACGTACTTTTTTAGTGATCACCTGTGCAGTGGATCACAGGACCTGGGAGGCCATACAAGAAGTTTGGAAGCCATCGGATGATAAATTTTTTTATGAAATTTTTTTTTTGAAATTTTTGAACATTTTTCAGTACCTGATTTTCATACCAAAACAATACGTTTTTCAGTTCTTCTTAATGTTAAGTCAAGATACAAAGTTTGAAGTCCCTTCATGTAACTTTATTCCATTAAAACTTTACATTTAATTTTTTTTTTTTTTTTCAAAATCGGGTATGATGTACCCATGGTTAGTAGTGGTGTGACTTTTTCTAAGGTTAGTGTTCTAGGGTTAAATTCCGCCGCAATGTTACCTCTCTTTCTATCTTCTATCGATATTTCCACGCTGAATGCTCTTCTGAACTTGCTAACTGCATGCCTCCCCCCCTCCCGCGGCCCCGGTGCACTCGACTTTCTACTCATGCTCATCCCTATACTGTCCAAACCCCTTATGCAAGAGTTAACCAGTATCTTCACTCTTTCATCCCTCACGCTGGTAAACTCTGGAACAATCTTCCTTCATCTGTATTTCCTCCTGCCTACGACTTGAACTCTTTCAAGAGGAGGGTATCAGGACATCTCTCCTGTCGTATTTGACCTTGCTTTCGGCCACCTCTTTTGTTTCTTTTTTAGGAGCAGCGAGTAGCGGGCTTTTTTTTATCATTGTTTCCTTTTTTGTGTGCCCTTGAGCTGCCTCCTTTGTTGTAAAAAAAAAAAAAAAAAGTATCCTTAACTGTGCAGACCTCTTTCTCCACCTTCCAAGCGGGGCAGTCCCGCGAGGTGGTGGAGTGAGCACCCTCACAGTTACGGCACTTTTCAGTCAGAGATACACCTTCTCGACCTTGACCCTCTCCGTCGCATCTGGAACAGAAAAGCTTCGGAGAACGACAAGCTTCCATGGTGGCCATACAGCTTACATTTGAAACAACGAAGGGGGTTGGGGATGTACGGTCTACATTCTTTCTTCTCGTAACCAACTTCTACTTTCTGAGTGAGAGCAGAGCCGGCAAAGGTGAACACAACGGTGGCGGTCTTAATCCTCGTGTTGCTGATAAGGCGAGTTACGTGGCGGGCTTCAATTACGCCTTGATCCTTCATCTGCTCAATGCTGTCATCCACTTCCATGTCAGTGGAATCGGGATGAGTGGCAACACCCTTACAACGAGCAGGTCTCCACTGGCAAGTTTCTTTACGTTACTGACTGCGCTCGGCCATAGGGTACACTCCTCCCCTTCAAGGGAGGAATGGGACGCAAAGGGGAGGACTAATTGGAGGGTTTCCTGGGTTATCGGGCTAACCTCTAATGTGCTCTAGGGAGGTCGGACGGTGTGCTCACCCGCAGGCTCCCTGCGCGACAATCTCCGTAGGCTTAACCCGTGGGCTTCGGCTATGGGAAAGCCGAGAAGTGGGCGAGAAGCGACAAAATTACACTGCATTTTGAGACTGAAAAGAGTATGGAACGTACA
The DNA here is from genome assembly GCF_024679095.1 of Eriocheir sinensis. Classification (NCBI taxonomy): domain Eukaryota; kingdom Metazoa; phylum Arthropoda; class Malacostraca; order Decapoda; family Varunidae; genus Eriocheir; species Eriocheir sinensis. The sequence continues at coordinate 20,484,454 of NC_066529.1, read as the reverse complement.
TCAGAGTACTCGTCTCATAACCATAAAGCCGTTAAAAATATTTACTTTTGCTCAAACTCCATTCTTTTTGGGTGGTGTTTGTTACAAAATAAACAGTCTCGTGACGCGTGGCATCTAGACGAGAGTCGCTTGTTGTCTACTAAAGAGAATTTGAGAAGTGATGACTGTATGGATAGCTAATTCAGTCTGCCATGACTTTACAGCACCACCTATGACAAAAAAAAGCCCACCATAAGATCACTCGCCCACCACTATGACCTAGGGCATTCATGGTGGGTTGCGCTATGCCACCACGGCCTACAATTAGCTCGAATTAGGTGTTTTATGGCGAGCCCACCGTACCACAGCCAGGACTCGTGAAAGCCCTGAAAAGGGTCTGCCCACGTTTTCGGGTTAACAAGAGAGGGTGGCCCGATAGTTGGACCAGGGACAAGTACCCTGGTCCCTAAAGGGAGAAAGAAATGACTGACAAAGCTGACAACAAGGGAATAGGGACACCTAACTTTATTATTCTAAATCTTAGCCTGATGGGCTGTATGGAGAGCCGGGTTAGCACAGAGGAACTGCTGCTGGAAGCATACAGCCACACGTCTGTACCCTTCCGTAGGTTGGGCTAGACTGAATGAGAACATGCGATATCTACAGCAAGAGTGCAACAAGGGAGGGGGGGGGGGGAGCATAGTTATTTAATTTCTTCTAACTATTTGCAAAGTGAAGCAATGAGCAACATTGTTCCGGAGTTTAAGAGGTTGAAGAGTGTCAGTAAAAGGAGCGGAGTTGATAAGACGAAGATTCTTTGACTCTACAATAATGCTGTGTATGGAGCCACCAGATATGAGATTGTGACTCCATATCAAGACGGACAAAGCACTTGTGTATGGGCAGCATTTGAGAGGATGCAAAAACTAATTGGAGACTATATCGAACGCCTAACCTTAAAAGCTAATTTAGCAAGAGATTAGATATGAAGTTTACAAAGGAGAGCGCTGAGTCTTATGTATGTATAGGGATAGGAGTTTGGAGAATTGTGTCGGGTTGACAGGAGGAATTGAGTTTTGAGTCATTGTAGGACACTAAGTTCCTTCTGCCCCTTTCGAAAATGATAGCAAGACCCGACTGTAAGCGTTATGTTGCGTCCAACCGTGGGATATGTGTACGGGGGAGGCAGAAAAGTTCATAGGGTGACTAAGAATGAGTTATGCTACAGCAACAAAACTAGCCATGCATTAAAATTCAACCTTTTCTGATACTAACTGCATTGTTTCTATTCAGATACACTCACATTGGAATAATGCAGGACTTTGAAAAGGAGACCTAGAGCCACTTCATGAAGATGGATATAATTTTTCACCGTGATGTTATGGAATATCTGCAGAAAAGGGGGTTAGCCTCCAAGGACATTCATGCCGATATGGTTCCTACATTAGGGGATGATGCTCCAGCTTTATCAACTGTGCAAAAGTGGGCAGCTGAATTCAAGAGGGGTAGAAAGAGCCTTGAAGATGACCGAAGATCTGGTCGTCCTTCTACAGTCACCACACAATAAAACATTGACTGTGTTCATCACATGGTGATGGATGATAGATGTTTAACTGTGAATCAGTTAGCTAATGCTGTAGGCATCTCCTGTGAACGAGTAGAGAACATTCTGCACAACGAACTTGGCATGTCAAAGGTTTCCATTCGGTGGGTGTCACGGCTTTTGACGCTTGATCAGAAGCACATGAGGCTGGTCATGTCACAGGCAAACCTGACACTTTTTGAACCAGATCCAGCTGGTTTTCTTGAACGTTTCCTCACTCAAGATGAGTGTTGGGTCCACCACTTCGAGCCAGAGACCAAACAACAGTCTAAACAGTGGCAACACCCCACTTCTCCTCCTCCAAAGAAGGCCAAGATGGTGTCATCAGCAGGGAAGGTGATGGCCTCCGTCTTCTGGGATGCAAAGGGAATTTTGTTCAGAAACGTCAAACTATCAATGGAGAATACTATGCCAATCTGCTGAGGGAGCTGCGGAAAGCAATCAAGTCAAAACGGCCTGGAAAGCTGACGAAAGGGGTGGTGCTTCATCAGGACAATGCTCCTGCACACAAGTATGTAGTTACAATGGCTGCTGTGTACGACTGTGGCTTTCAACTGGTAGATCACCCTCCATATTCTCCTGATTTGGCACCATCTGACTATTTTCTGTTCTCCAACATGAAAAACACTTGGCTGGGAAGCAGTATCGAACCGATGATGAGGTCATCTCTCCTGCTGAGGACTTCTTTGAGGATCAAGAAGAGAGCTTCTATACTGCAGGGATCCAAACGCTGCTACACGGTTGGAAGAAGTGTGTGGACCGAAGGGGAAACTATGTTAAAAAAAAACTCATTTGGTCAAATTTGACCACTATATCATGGCCAGCCTATGAACTTTTCAGCCGTCCCTCGTATGTCCTTATGGTTCATTAAAAAAAGGTGATTTAGCGAGATTAATATGGATTTCTAAACACTCGCCAAATGACAACATAACTGATTGTAAAACAAAAGGGGACTGCCTGCTGTCTTAAAGAACACACGATATATACAGTAAGTGTACAACAAGGGGGTGGGGGGAGAAGCAGAGGCATTTTATTTCTTCTAATTATTTGTAGAGTGAAGCAACGACCACAGTGTGATGACGCAGACACATGGAAGTCAGTCATAGCAATGATTATCTTTCATTTAAATAGGGACAGAGTGAAGCAATGAACACATTATCATAAAACTTAAAAAAAATCAAATCTACCTGAGTCCTCAATACTTGTAGCTATAAAATAAAACGGGAAACACAGTATCGTACCGTCGGTCTTCTAAAACACAGCACAACAACACGGCTGCTTCTTCTTCCTCTCCATTCCTCTCTCATCCTATATACAGTTCTCCCTCTCTTGTTTTCTCAATCTCTGACTTCCTGATATTTTCGTTTCCTTTTTTTGACCTTTGTCTCCCACAATGCCAACTTTCCCCTCTCTGGCTGCCTCACTCATTCAGCTCTCCCTACCCTCTTTCTCTATCCCTTTCTCACTCTTTGCCTGGTTCCGCCTTTCCCTTACTACTACCTCCCTATCTGCTTCCCTCTCCCACTCTTCCCAACCTCCCTTCTTTCTTTTCTCAGCTCCAATTCTCTTCAGATTCTCAATGTCGCTCAATTTCTCTCCCCTTTCCCTCTCTTGATTTCCCTCACTCGCTACCTCTCTGCCTTCTTACTTCCTCGCAATACCTTCCTGTATTTCTTTCTCTTATGCTATATGTTTCCTTCCCTTCATCATGTAGAACATCTCAGTCTTCCTCCCTTCTGCATGCCTCCGGGCCCCCTTCCTTACTTCCATCGTTCCTTCCTTTCTTCCTCCTTCCTTTTTTATTATAGTTGTTTTTTTCCTTTCCGGTCTTACTAAACCACGACAACAGAGAGAGAGAGAGAGAGAGAGAGAGAGAGAGAGAGAGAGAGAGAGAGAGAGAGAGAGAGAGAGAGAGAGAGAGAGAGAGAGAGAGAGAGACATACAGACAGAGAGAGAGAGAGAGAGAGAGAGAGAGAGAGAGAGAGAGAGAGAGAGAGAGAGAGAGAGAGAGAGAGAGAGAGAGAGAGAGAGAGGCCTATCAGTGGCCT
>NC_066529.1:20443324-20475824 GCF_024679095.1 Eriocheir sinensis | reverse complement strand
ATATATATATATATATATATATATATATATATATATATATATATATATATATATATATATATAGGGCAGTGGCTGAGTGGATAGCGTGACGGGGGCGTCCAAGACAACATGGATTCGTGCCATGCGGTGCCACAAATTGGGATTTTTCATTCACCGCCGAGTGGCCTCAGCCTATCCACAGCTGTCCAGAAGACCACCTATCAACACCGACTCTAGATTCTAGGATCAAAGATGAGCTCCGGGGGGGCAGCATGAGCAAATGCATGATAGCGCCACTATAAATACTTGCCTGTGCCACAACGGGTTGGAACATACTATCAGGCCCCTCCAAGCAAGCCTACCGGCGCCATATGCGAAAAGGAAATAAATATATATATATATATATATATATATATATATATATATATATATATATATATATATATATTTTTTTTTATTTTTTTTTTACAACAAAGGAGACAGCTCAAGAGCACAAAACAAGGAAACAATAATGTAAAAAAAAAGCCCCCTACTCGCTGCCCCTACAAAAAAGAATCAAAAGAGGTGGCCGAAAGAGAGGTCAATTATTTCGTTAGGAGAGGTGTCCTGATACCCTCCTCTTGAAAGAGTTCAAGTCGTAGGCAGGAGGAAATACAGATGAAGGAAGATTGTTCCAGTGTTTACCAGCGTGAGGGATGGAAGAGTGAAAATGCTGGTTACCTCTTGCATAAGGGGTTTGGACAGTATATTGATGAGCATTAGTAGAATGTCGTGTGCAGTGGGGCCGCGGGAGGGGCGGAGGCATGTAGTTAGCAAGTTCAGAAGAGCAGCCAGCGTGAAAATAGCGATAGAACATAGGAAGAGAGGCAACATCGCGACGGAATTTAAGAGGTAGAAAACAATCAGTAGGAGGAGAACTGATGAGACGAAGAGCCTTGGGCTCCATTCTGTCCAGAAGGCTGTGTGAGTGGAGCCCCCCAACACGTGAGATGTATACTCCATACGAGGGCGGACAAGGCCCCTTTATATGGAGAGCAACTGCGCGGGGGAGAAGAACTGGCGGAGACGATACAGAACGCCCAACCTCGAGGGAGCTGATTTAGTGAGAAAGATGTGAAGTTTTCGATTGAGATTTTGAGTTAAGGATAGACCGAGGATGTATAGTGTTGACGAAGAATAGGGGATAGGTGTTTGGAAGATTGTGTAAAGGTGATAGGTGGAGAAATTGAGTTTTTGAGGCATTGAAGGACAGGAAATGATAGCAAGGTCTGAGGTTAGCGTTCTGCAGCCTCCAGTCTGGAGTCTTGTACTTCCTGTTGGGATGGCCTTCTATTGAAAGAAGTTGAATAATGCAGAGTGGAGTCGTCGGCGTATGAGTGGACAGGACAGTTTGTTATGGAAAGAATATCATTCATGAATAACTGGAAGAGAATGGGTGATAGGACAGAGAGCCCTGTGGAACACCACTTTTGATAGGTTTAGGAGAAGATCAGTGACGGTCTCTACCTCATATATATATATATATATATATATATATATATATATATATATATATATATATATATATATATATATATATATATATATGTATATATATATATATATATATATATATATATATATATATATATATATATATATATATATATATATATATATATATATATATATATATATATATATATATATATATATATATATATATATATATATATATATATATATATATATATATATATATATATATATATATATATATATATATATATATATATATATATATATATATATATATATATATATATATATATATATATATATATATATATATATATATATATATATATTTTGTTAAAGATAATGCCATAATAACAGTAAACTACTATATGACTCACCTTGAAAATAATATTATTGAAAACAATTGTAACCCCAAACCAGCCGTCTACTGCAGATATGTTGATGATTGTTTCCTTGTAATACAGGATATAGAATCACTTGAAAAGCTCAAAGACTCCTTTCAGCAAAATTCGGTTCCCACATTTAATCATGAAGTAGGCATAAATAATCATATACATTTTCTTGATGTACACGTAGATGGCAATAATCAAACTAAATAGATCACTACAGTATACCAGAAACCGACTAACAGTGGTATATACCTAAACTATAGAAGTGAATGCCCTCAGAGTTATAAAGATGGAACAATCAAAGCACTAATACATCGTAACTACAAAATTTCGTCATCTTGGCCGCACTTTCATAACAGCATAAATACCTTAAAGGAAGCATTCATAAATAATGGCTACCCAAACAAAAACTTCGACAAAATACTGCATAGATACCTGGACAAAGTCATAGCTTGTGAATCACCTACTACTACTACTATAGTTGATAATCAATCAAATATTCATAACATTTATTACTTAAACCAATACTCACCTGCCTATAAAACGGATGAAAGGATTTTAAAACAGTTAATAACTAACAACACCGAATGCATCAACCCCAATGATAAACTCCAACTCTGCATATACTATAAAAGTAGAACCACATCCAGCCTCATAATGAAAAACAACAACACCCCTACACTCCCTCCTCTAAAACAAACAAATGTCGTGTACGAGTTTACCTGTCCTCTTGGAGAATGTGAGCTCCAACGAAACTCGTACATCGGCATGACCACCACAACCCTGTCCCGTCGCATGACTATGCACCTGGCATCGGGAGGCCCCAAGACCCATTTCAGTACAAACCACAACACACCACTAACACGGGACATACTCGTCAACAACACAACAATTCTAAGAAAAGAGGCTGACTACAACAGACTACAGATTTTAGAAGCTTTACTAATTAAGCACAACAATCCAACAATAAACAACCAATCAACAGGCTCCCATAGAACACTAAAGCTTTGTTAACCTCCCCACTTCCATCTAGAAGGCACCACAGTTCACACCCCTCCCAGCCCACAGCTATCCGTAGAGTCCGCGCCTTTCAGTGGCTCAGTGACTACCGCCTAACCAACACCTCGCAGGTGCCACTCTTTTAAGATTTTATACTTTTACATTTTATACTTTTACATTTTATACTTTGATTTTACATTTTATACTTTTACGTTTTATAATTTTACTCTTTTACACAACAGCCTGAAGATGCTCAATGTTGAGCGAAACGCGTCGCTATATGAAGAGAACAGCCTAGGACAACTCATATACTTGATAGAACCTCACCTTAAAAACCTAGTGAGAAGATATGAAAAAGCGAGTAAGGAATGGGTTAACTGTCATTATGGCATTACCTTTAACAAAACATGTATTAAAGAAGGGTTGCTTCCCACTTACACAAATATATATATATATATATATATATATATATATATATATATATATATATATATATATATATATATATATATATATATATATATATATATATATATATATATATATATATATATATATATACCTACCGAACGGGCACAAGCCACTCCCGGTGAAGTATATATGGGTAGCGAAGAGGGTGCTGAAGCCCTCCAAAGACCTTTCCTATGTCCTCACTAACCGTTTCCCTATTGTCTCATCAACACCAGACAGTAGTTCAGCACGCTCTATAAAGACAGATCCTCTCTCTATCCACACCACTCTACATTCACACAACATACACACCTTTTCCCAATATTCAAAATATAAAACAGCGAACCATAACCATGCCTCGGAGTTCCCGTCTGGAGGGGGGGGGGGCACAAATTCCCCTAGGGAGGACTCCCCTTCTGCCTGCCGACTTGAGAGGTGTCTTGATAACTCCTCGAACGTATTTCTTATCAATTTCTGCAACATTCGCGGTCTTCGTTCTAATTTTCATTCTGTGGAACACCATTTCTCTTCCTCTAAACCTTAGTTTCTTTTCCTCACCGAAACACAGGTTTCTGAGGCTACTGACAGCAATCTCTACTCTGTTCCTACTATCTCTATCCTAAATTTCAATCCAAAGCTGGATGTTGTGTCTACGTGCGCAACGACATCATTTGCTCCTGTGCCTACGACCTTGACTCTTCAGAATTTTCCACCATCTGGTTAAGACTTCATTGTCAATCTATTACTAAATACGTATGTGCTGTTATGTCTCACCTAACTCTACTAACTATGTAAAATTATTTGACTATTTTAACTCGAAAGTGGAGCACATCTTGACCATCTCTCCCTTCGCTGAAATCTCCATCTTGGGAGATCTAGAGCAGTTGGTTCAGCACACTACACGTATTCCCGACCGTCTTGGAGACCGGCTCAACATACTAGACCTCTTCCTTATCTCTAACCCTTCTGCTTACTCAGTCAAACTATTCTCTCCGTTGGGGTCCTCCGATCACAACATTATTTTTGTATCCATGTCCTATCGCTCCAGTACATCATCTGGACCCACCGAAGAGGCGATGCTTCTGGCATTTTGCTTCAGCTCGTTGGGACGACCTGAGGATGTATTTTTCTGATTTCCCATGGAATGATTATTGCTTCCAGGATAGAGACCCCTCTGTGTGTGCCCAGCGCATCACAGAGGTGATTGTGTCTAGAAAGGACAAATCCTCTCTCTTTCTACACCACACTACATTCACACAACACACACCTTTTCCCAAAATTCAAAATTCAAAATGGCGTTCAACAACAGTGCCTCGGAGTCCCCGCCTGGGGGGTGGGGGGGGGGTATAAATTCCCCCAGGGAGGTCTCCCCTTCTGGCTGCTGATCTGAGAGGTGCCTTGATAACTTCTCGAGCCTTTCTCTTCTCAATTTCTGCAACATTCACGGTCTTCGTTCTAATGTTCATTCTGTGGAACACCATCTCTCCTCCTCTAAACCTCACCTTCTCTTCCTCACCGAAACACAGGTTTCTGAAGCTAATGACAGCAATCTATATTACGTTCCCTCCTCCTATCTCTAACCTAAATTTCAATCCAAAGCCGGATGTTGCGTCTACGTGCGCAACGACATCGCTTGCTCTCATGCCCACGACCTTGACTCTTCTGAATTTTCCACCATCTGGCTAAGACTTCATTGTCATTCTATCACTGAATACATCTGTGCTGTTTATCTTTCACCTAACTCTATTGACTATGTAAAATTATTTGACTACCGTATATGAACTCTAAATTGGAGCACATCTTGACCCACTTTCCCTTTGCAGAAATCTCCATCTTGGGAGATTTTAATGTTCACCACCAACTTTGGCTTTCATCCTTTTTCACTTGCCAGCTTGGTGAAAAAGCCTACAACTTTGCTCTCCTCAACGATCTAGAGCAGTTGGTTCAGCTCCCTACTCGTATCCCCGACCGTCTTGGAGACAGGCCCAACATACTAGACCTCTTCCTTATCTCTAACCCTTCTGCTTACTCCGTCAAACTGTTCTCTCCGTTGGGACCCTCCGATCACAACCTTATTTATGTATCCTGTTCTGTCACTCCTGTACATCCTCTGGACACACCGAAGATGAGATGCTTCTGGCATTTTGCTTCAGCTCGGTGGGACGACCTGAGGATGTACTTTTCCGATTTCCCGTGGAATGATTACTGCTTCCAGGACTGTGACCCCTCTGTGTGTGCCCAGCGTGTCACAGAGGTGATTGTCTCTGGAATGGAGGCATACATTTCACGTTCTTTCTCTATTCCTCATACTGAAAACCCTTGGTTTAATCATGTTTGTTCTCGCGGTATTAAAGATAGAGAGGCAGCTCACAAAAGGTTCCAGAGCCTTCGCACTTCTGCTAACCATCATCTTTATTTTTCTGCCCGGAATCATGCCAAATCTATTATCCAACATACCAAAAACTCCTTCATTAATAGAAAAGGCCAAAACCTTGCTTTCTGTAATTCTTCCCGTGACTTTTGGCATCTAGCCAAAAATATCTCCTCCAATTTCACTTCTTCATCTTTCCTTCCTCTCCTTAACCATGACGGCAGCACTGCCGTCTCATCTGTCTCTAAGGCTGAACTCTTCGCTCAGACTTTCTGTAAGAACTCCACCCTGGACAAGTCTGCGCATATTCCTCCTACTCATCCCCCCTCTGACTTCTTTATGCCTATTATTAAGATTCTTCGTAATGATGTTTTCTATGCCCTCTCTGGCCTCAACTCTCAGAAGGCTTATGGACCTGATGGAGTGCCTCCTATTGTCCTTAAAAACTGTGCTGCTGCGCCGACACCCTGCCTGGTCAAACTTTTTCGTCTGTGCCTATCAACATCTACCTTTCTTTCCTGCTGGTAGAACGCCTTCGTACAGTCTACGCCTAAGAAGGGTGACCGTTCCAATCCCTCAAACTACCGCCCTATAGCTTTATTTTCCTGTCTATTTAAAGCTTTTGAATCAATCCTTAACCGGAAGATTCAAAAGCACCTTTCCACTTCTAACCTTCTATCTGATCGCCAGTATGGGTTCCGTAAGGGGCCATCTACTGGCGATCTTCTTGCTCTCTGAACTGACTCTTGGTCATCCTCTCTTAGCCGTTTCGGTGAAACTTTCTCAGTTGCGCTAGACATATTGAAAGCCTTCGATAGAGTCTGGCACATGTCTTTGCTTTCAAAACTGCCTTGCTTCGCATTCTATCCCTCTCTCTGTTCCTTTATCTCCAGTTTCCTTTCCGGTCGTTCTATCTCTGCGGTGGTAGATGGTTACTGTTCTTCCCCTAAACCTATCAACAGTGGTGTTCCACAGGGCTCTATCCTATCACCCACACTCTTCCTGTTATTCATCAATGACCTTCTTTCCATAACAAACTGTCCTGTCCACTCATACGCCGACGACTCCACTCTGCATTATTCAACTTCTTTCAAAAGAAGACCATCACAACAGGTAGTACATGCCTCCAGACAGGAGGCTGCAGAAAGCCTAACCTCAGACCTTGCTATCATTTCCGATTGGGGTAGAAGGAACCTTGTTTCCTTCAATGCCTCAAAAACTCAATTTCTCCACCTATCAATTCGACACAATCTTCCTAACACCTATCCCCTATTCTTCGACAACAGTCAGCTGTCACTTTCTTCAACACTAAATATCCTTGGTCTATCCTGAACTCAAAATCTTAACTGGAAACTTCACATCTCCTCTCTCACTAAATTTAGCCTCCTCGAGGTGGGGCGTTCTGTATCGGCTCTGCCAGTTCTTCTCCCCCGTACAGTTGCTATCCATATACAAGGGCCTTGTCCGCCCTCGTATGGAGTATGCATCTCACGTCTGGAGGGGCTCCACTCACACAGCTCTTTTGGACAGAGTAGAGCCCAAGGCTCTTCGTCTCATCAGATCCCCTCCTCCTACTGATAGTCTTCTACCTCTTAAATTCCGTCGCGATGTTGCATCTCTTTCTATCTTCTCTCTCTCTCTCTCTCTCTCTCTATCTATCTATCTATCTATCTATCTATATCTATATCTATATATATATATATATATATATATATATATATATATATATATATATATATATATATATATATATATATATATATATATATATATATAAAGAAGGGTGACCGTTCCAATCCCTCAAACTACCGCCCTATAGCTTTACTTTCCTGTTTATCTAAAGCTTTTGAATTAATCCTTAAGCGGATGATTCAAAAGCACCTTTCCACTTCTGATCTCCAGTATGGTTTCCGCAAGGGGCGTTCTACTGGCGATCATCTTGCTCTCTTAACTGATTTTTGGTCATCCCCTCTTAGCCTTCGATAGAGTCTGGCACAAGTCTTTGCTTTCTAAACTATCCTCTTTCGGATTATATCCTTTTCTCTGTTCCTTTCAGGCCGTTCTAGCTCTGCGTTGGTAGACGTGGTCAATGTTCTTACCCTAACCCTATGAACAGTGGTGTTTCACAGGGCGCTGTTCTATCACCCATTCTCTTCCTGTTATTCATCAATGATCTTCTTTCCATAACAAACTGTCCTGTCAACTGATACGCTGATGACTTCACTCTGCATTATTCAACTTCTTTCAACAAAAGACCCTCTTTACAGGAATTACATGACTCCAGGCTGGAGGCTGCAGCACGCTTAACCTCAGAGCTTACTATCATTTCCGAGTGGGGAAAAAGGAACATTGTGTCCTTCAATGCCTCAAAAACTCAAACACCTATCCCCTATTCTTCGACAACAGTCAGCTGTCACCATCTTCAAAACGTAACATCCTCGGTCTATCCTTAACTCAAAATTTTAACTGGAAACTTCACATCTCTTTTCTCACTAAATCAGTTTCCTCGAGGCTGGGCGTTCTGTATCTTCTCCTCCAGTTCTTCTCCCACGCACAGTTGCTATCCATATACAAGGGCCTTGTCCGCCCTCGTATGGAGTATGCCTCTCACGTGTGGGGTGGCTCCGCTCACACAGCTCTCTTGGACAGAGTGGAGTCTAAGGCCCGTACCAAGAGTCGTGAAGGTCGAGCCGCTTACCTTCCCTTCGACAATGTAGGCACGGCCTCAGACCGTGCCTTCAGTCCTTACAACAAGTCGCTCGGGAAGGTAAATGCACATACACACTGTAACCTTCTTTTCACCTACCAGATCTAATGCACGCACACACATACAAACACACAGTGCTATTCATGGAGGTATAATACCTCCATTGAGCTATTACAGCCATAATATTGTCCATTTCATTCCGTCTGTCCACTCGTGAACGTAGATGTGGCACCTGCGCATTGTGAGTTTGTGATTGCGTGAAGATCATTTGAATGTTTGTGTATACAAAAAATCCTCAAACCATCGTATATGAACCGCAAACAGAAGATTTGCATCGATAATATACCATACAAGGACACAAAGAAACAACTTGTATATCAAACATTATAGTTTCAATATACTCGAACGATCTATAGCCTTTCTGATACTTATATTTCACCTCATTAAGGGATATAAAGTGATATACGACAATGCAAGTGTCTATACATGAGGAATTTTGATGCTGCATGTATAAATAACATGGGTAGCCTAATATTCGAAATAGCCAAGCATCGCATTCAACAGTTATTATATATTTCATGGTTTTTTTTCCATTATTAATCGTTATTTACATGCAGTAAATTATTAATATACCCTTTGTTTGCACTTGCAGAGCCAGATGTATTAATTGAAATGAGAAAGAATTTGAAAAACCATAGATCGTTGGAGAATGTGAGCCACGAAGGTTCCCGCCTGGCTGGTTCCTCTGGCTTTGAAGGTGCGTGTTCTTGTTGTGAACAAGACAAACATATTAGCTCCAACTATAATATACGACTTTCCAATTAGGGAAAATATTTTCCCAGGTTGTTTTAACTGAACCGCAACTATTTGCCACGCCAAATTTGGAAAATAATCATATTTTTCCTTGAAGGTATGAGAGAAGACACGGGGTAGACCTTGCCTTCCCTTCGTCTCTCCCGCAGACCTTCGTTCCAAAAATGCTACTGACTATTAGGTACGCACCGTCCTTCCCTTCGATCTTCGCCGCTAAACCTTCGTGACTCTTGGTACGGCTCTAAGGCCCGTACCAAGAGTCATGAAGGTCGAGCCGCGTACCTTCCCTTCGACAATGTAGGCACGGCCTCAGACCGTGCCTTCAATCCTTACCCCAGGTCGCTCGGGAAGGTAAATGCACATACACACACTGCAACCTTCTTTTCACCTACCAGATCTAATGCACGCACACACATACAAACACACAGTACTATTCATGGAGGTATAATACCTCCATGGTGCTATTACAGCCATAATATTGTCCGTTTCATTCCGTCTGTCCACTCGTGAACGTAGATGTGGCACCTACGCATTGTGAGTTTTTATTGCGTGAAGATCATTTGAATGTTTGTGTATCCAAAAAATCCTCAAACCATCATATATGGACTGCAAACAGAAGATTTGCATCGATAATATACCACAAGGACACGAAGAAACAACTTGTATATCAAACAGTATAGTTTGATCATACTCGAACGATCTATAACCTTTCAGATACTTATATTTCATCTCATTAAGAGATATAAAGTGACATACGACTCAGCAAGTGTCTCTACATAAGGAATTTTGATGTTGCATGTATAAATAACATTGGTAGCCTAACATATTCGAAATAGCCTAGCATCGCATTCAACAGTTATTATTTGTTATTTCATATTTTTTACCCATTATTAATCGTTATTTGTAGGCAGTAAATTATTAAGATACCCTTTGTTTGCACTTCCAGAGCCAGATGTCTTAACTGAAATGAGAAAGAATTTGAAAAACCATAGATCGTTGGAGAATGTGAGCAACGAAGGTTCCCGCCAGCTGGCTGATACCTCTGTGCTTTGAAGGCGCGTGCTGTTGTTGTAAACAAGACAAACATATTCCCTGCAACTATAATATATGACTTTCCAATTAGGGAAAATATTTTCTCAGGTTGTTTTAACTGAACGGCAACTATTTGCCACACCAAATTTGGGAAATAAACATATTTTTCCTCGAAGTTAAGAGTCTGAGGGTCTCTCCCGCAGACCTCCTTTTCAAAAATTATAGTGACTATAGGTACGCACCGTCCTTCCCTTCGATCTTCGTCGCTAAACCTTCGTGATTCTTGGTACGGGCCCAAGGCTCTTCGTCTCATCAGCTCTCCTCCTCTTACTGATAGTTTTCTACCTCTTAATTTCCGCCGCCATGTTGCCTTTCTTACTATTTTCTATCGTTATTTCCACGCTGACTGCTCTTCTGAACTTGCTAACTGCATACCTCCCCCCCTCCCGCAGCCACGCTGCACGCGGCTTTCTAATCATGCTCATCCCTATACTATCCATATCCCATACGCAAAAGTTAACCAGCATCTTCACTCTTTCATCCCTTACGCTGGTTAACTCTGGAACAATCTTCCTTCACCTGTAGTTCCTCCTGCCTACGACTTGAAATCTTTCAAGAGGAGAGTATCGGGACACCTCTCCTCCCGAAATTGACCCCTCTTTCGGTAACCTTACAGACGAGGAGCTGCCAGCTACTACTCCCGTGACGAGTGATTGTACATAAATATTTACCATGTGTATATTTGTCACATTGTAACTAGGTACTGTACGGTATGTATTGTACATCAGACAGGCCATTTGCTGAGGGCCTGCTTTGATAGCAGCTTTTTTGTCATTTTTGTTTTCTTTTTTATATCTATGTAATTCTATCAACAAACTATCAAAGCAAAAATATGATTTTCACTTCCCCTGAAGATGGTCTAGGAAGACCGAAAGACGTCTTGAGGAAAAAAAAAAAAATTGGACAACACCTTGCTACACTGAACGACAACCAGCGGAGCATCGTCAGACAGCTGGAAAAGACAGAATGCAAGCTAAACTGCGCGCACCGCTGTTGACTTTAACAACACACACACACACACACACACACACACACACACATATATATATATATATATATATATATATATATATATATATATATATATATATATATATATATATATATATATATATATATATATATGCTTTCCAAACTACCCTCCTACAGTTTCTGTCCTTCTCTCTCTACTTTTATCTCAAGTTTCCTCTCTGACCGTTCTATTTAGACGGTAACTGTTCTTACCCTAAACCTATTAATAGGGGTGTTCCGCTGGGTTCTGTCCTATCTCCTACTCTCTTTCTGCTGTTCATTGATGATCTTTCCAAAACAAACAGTCCTATCCATTCTTACGCCGATGAGTAGTCACCGTTACTCAACCTCTTTTAAAGAAGACCCACCCAACAGGAAGGAAATGATTCCATGCTGGAGGCAGCAAAACGCTTAGCCTCAGACCTTACTATTATTTCCGATTGGGGCAAGAAGAACCTGGTATCCTTCAACGCCTCAAAAACACAGTTTCTCCATCTATCCACTCGACACAATCTTCCAAACAACTATCCCCTATTCTTTGACAACACTCAGGTATCACCTTCAACACTAAACATCCTCGGTCTATCCTTAACTCAAAATCTCAACTGGAAACTTCATATATCTTATCTTACTAAATCAGCTTCATCGAGGCTGGGCGTGCTGTACCGTCTCCGCCAGTTCTTTTCCCCCGCACGTATGGGGCGGCTCCACTCACACAGCTATCTAGGACAAAGTGGAGTCTAAAGCTCTTCGTCTCATAGCTCTCCTCCTCTTACTGATAGTCTTCTAACTCTTAAATTTCGCCGCCATGTTACCTCCCTTTCTATCTTTGATCGATAATTTCATGCTGACTGCTCTTCTGAACTTGCTAACTGCATGCCTCTCCCCCTCCCGCGGCCTAGCCACACACGACTCTCTACTCAAGCTCATCATTTTACTGTCCAAATCCCTTACGCAAGAGTTAACCAGCATCTTCACTCTTTCATCTCTCACGCTGGTAAACTCTGGAACAATCTTCCTTCATCTGTATTACCTCCTGCCTACGACTTGAACTCTTTGAAGAGAAGGGTATCAGGATATATATATATATATATATATATATATATATATATATATATATATATATATATATATATATATATATATATATATATATATATATATATATATATATATATATATATATATATATATATATATATATATATATATATATATATATATATATATATATATATCTATATATATATATATATATATATTTCGGTCACTCATCTAACTTTTTTAGGAGCAGTGAGTAGCGGGCTTTTTTCACATTTGTTTCCTTTTTATGCCCTTGAACTGACTCTCTGAAATATATATATATATATATATATATACATGTATATATATATATATATATATATATATATATATATATATATATATATATATATATATATATATATATATCAACCCGGGCTCTAGAGGAACTGTCAAATGGAAATTAAGAATGACCTCCGTGGGGTAGCATGAACTTACCCACATGATTTCCTGAAGACCACCTATCAACCCGGACTCTGGAGGAACTGTCAAATGGGAATGAAGAATGAGCTCCGGGGGATAGCATGAACCAAGAATAGATGGCGCTACTATAAACACTTGCCGGCGCCACGACGGGCTCGGGCCGACCACAAGGCCCCCAAAGAAATCCTATCGGCGCCGAGCTGTAAAAAAAAAATAATAATAATAAAAATAAAATAAAAACTTGGCTTGCCTGTCTCTACAGGCTCGACTTTTACTGAAAGACACAGGGCTTAACTTCCTTGTCAAGTAAAACAAGTGGAAGCTTCTGTCCTGCAAGAGGCCACGGTATCTACAAGCACACCTGCAACACTCATCTTGCCTTAAGTATTCTTTACTTACTTCTTCGCGGGGCTGGCAGAGACACAAAAAGTGCTACACAGAACATTCTCAAACAGGTCAGAGGACACCTACACACGCAAAATAGAAAGATACAGAGATGGACACTTAACACTTAATTTACAAAAGACCTAAACACTCACACAACACAGCAGTATATTTGGCCTATCTACGACTAACGTTTGCACATAAACGTGAGGAATTTAATACTTAGCTTAGGCGTGGCGTCTTGGAGTGAAGGACGTCGTCGTGGAAGCGTAGTGATTGAGGCAGCGCTGGTCTCCCTCCAAGACTACCCGTGACTTATTGGTGCATGTGTCCAGCAACGTATGCAGCCTTCCCGACGATCAGGAAACTGGCTGCCGCTAGCACTATAGAAGATATCAAACTTTCTGCCGAAAAGCCGAGCACGTGGTCTTCAGATGAGTGGCTTGAATACCCGGAATTCCCAAGCGCTGCGCAGGAGGGAAGATGCGTGGTTGGACAGCAGATATGAGTCAAATATTGATCGACTACTTTCTCTGTTCTTACGCTGGAAAATGTAACAACCATTCCGGCGAGAGTGATGATCACATTCCTCAATTTGTCTTTATATTCGACCTCATATACCTGAACTCTCTCCGGAATGGTTGTTAGATTTTCCAGTGTAAAAACAGAGAAAGTAGTCATTCAATATTTGACTCATATCTTCTCCATTGTCAACGAGCTCACATGCATTTGTTTACATCGGTCCAATTCTCTCCCTTGTTTTCGTTCTGTACTATTTAAAGAACCCACTTGTGATCGCTCTTGGCCTCGTTGGCCTCTAATCTCGTGATTCCTTCTTGCTAGACGGGTATTCTTCTTCTCCGATCTGGCTAGTTCAACATTCCTACCCCTGAGGTGGGTTTCCCTATTCTTAATTTTCTTATAAATTCCTCTCTTGAAACCAATCTCATGCTTGAGGCTAAGGGTCATCCATTTAGGGTCGATATTTTCTTTTCTACGTGCTTGATACGGGATATGCAGTCTCAAACCCTCTGCTATTATTATAAATTATTGTAGGTCATATCTACATGGCTTTCCCGACCATCAGGTTCCAGCCCTTGGGTCCGGCCCTCATCTATCCCTAAAGTTCCCCAATTTATTTCCTCAAGGTGTCGTCTAAGCCCCTCTTCTAAAGTCAGGCACCAACACAGGGTTGAGTTCATGGGTTACCGCCCAGTCAAAGTTAAACCTAATATCCTTGTGATCATTACATCCTAACTCTCCACCAACGACTAGCTCACTAATTATATTCTCGTTGTTAGTTAAGGCTAAGTCTAAAATGTTGTTTCCTCTGGTGGGCTCAATTACTGCTTGCTTGAGGAAAGTATCTTCTAATATTTTCAGAAAATCCTCGGATTCTAGATCACCCACCACGCCTACCCAGTCTATATTCCTTTAGTTAAAATCCCCCATTATGCAGTCATTTTTGCTCTTACTAACCCTGCCAACCTCTTGTAGTAATATCTCCGTGTTCTGCCTGCCAAAGTTGGGTGGCTTGTAGAGAACCCCTAGAGTTGTTGTTCACTGCTAAGGCCCTGGAAGTCCATCCCTCACCTACTCCCATTTTTGGTAAAAACACCTCACCTAAGTCTCTCACTTTCCCGAACGACTCATTAAAGCGCCTAAAAAGCTCTTCGCTTCCCAATCTACCTATATGATTACCACCGAAACTGCAGAAGACGATAGGCTTTGTACCTCCCCCGTTAAAATTTCCTCAATCCTGTCAGAGATGTGTAGGTTGGATGACAGTGATTTCAAGCCGGGTGAGTTTTAAGCACCATTCAGGGAATTACTAACTTCAGAACACCAGTGTTGCACCCCATGACACCCTCACCTACGAGTGCATAATATCCTCATTAGAGGAGGAAACCAGGGGCTAGAATGCTCTCAAATATATGTAAAAGATGTAAAATAAGCATATAAAAAAAAGATGACTTCCCAATGACTTATTTGGGACATAGAACTTTCAATGCCGATTTCTAAAAAAAATATTAATAATGTTCATAAAACAATGACAGTAAATGTCTCCGCTGCCTCCCGCCGCCAAAATCAAGGGTGCCCCTCTCTCCTCCCTCGCCAAATCCTCCAACACGTTCGTTTAGCTCTGGTCCTTGCAAAGAAGCTAGCGGCGTCACAATCTATCTATCTATTTATCGATCGATCTACATCTATATCTATCTATCTATCTATCTATCTATATCTATATCTATCTATCTATCTATCTATCTATCTATCTATCTATCTCTATATCTATATATATATATCTATATCTATATCTATATATATATATATATATATATATATATATATATATATATATATATATATATATTTTTTTTTTTTATTACGTCTTCGCCTGTGGCGCCGGTAGGCTTGTTTGGAGGGGCCTGATGGTATGGCTCAGCCCGTTGTGGCGCAGGCCAGTGTTTAAAGTGGTGCCATCTTCCATTGGCTCTTACTGCCCTCCCGGAGTTCATCTTTAATCCTAGAATCTAGAATCCGGGTTGATAGGTGGTCTTCTGGACAGCATGTCCAGGGGAGGCAGTGGCTGAATCGACAGAGTAACACCACCGCGTTCAGGAGGACGCGAGTTCAATCCCCGCCCGGTGCCACCAAGCTGGGATTTTTCAGCCGCCGCCGAGTGGCTTAAAACTACCCACATGCTGTCCAGAAGACCACCTATCAACCCGGACTCTAGATTCTAGGATTAAAGATGAGCTCCGGGAGGGCAGCATGAGCCAATGCAAGATGGCGCCACTATAAACACTCGCCTGCGCCAGAACGGGCTGGGCCGACCATCAGGACCCACCGGGAAGAAGCCTTGAGCCGATCATCAGGCCCCACCGGGAAAAAGCCTACCGGCGCTATAGGCCGCGACGTAAAAAAAAAAAAAAAAAAAAAAAAAAAAAATGTGAGTAGTCTTAAGCCACTCGGCGGCGGCTGAAAAATCACAGCTTGGTGTCACCGGGCGGGGCGTGAACCCGCGTCGTCCTGAACGCGGCGCGCCGTCACGCTATCCATTATATATATATATAATATATATATATATATATATATATATATATATATATATATATATATATATATATATATATATATATATATATGTTATTAGTAAATTATGAGTAAACTCCTAGCTCCCAACCTGTCCGTCATTTTCAGAATATTAATTCAGTAAGGTCGCATTCCTATCAGTTGGCGTATTGCTAATGTTACTTCTATCCCGAAGAAATCTGCTTCAGTTTTACCAGAAGAATACAGACCCATCTCTATTACTCCTATTCTGTCAAAAGTATTTGAGCTTTTTTTAGGGAAACGTCTCACTAAATATTTCAATGACTTTAATCTTCTACCACCTAAAAAGTTTTAGGAATGGCTTGGGAACCTGTGATGCTCTTTTGGTCTTGATACATGACCTTCAATCTTCTCTCGATTGTGGACATGATTCTCGGCTTATTTCTGTGGATTTCAGTTCAGCCTTTCATATGGTAAATCACAAGGAATTGCTGTTTATACTGGAAAATTCTGGTGTAGGAGGACATGTCCTAGATGTGATCGAGTTTTTGATTGACAGGAAATAACGCGTTATTTTTTATGGTTCTTTTAGTGATTTTACCTCGGTGAAGTCTGGCGTTCCTCAAGGCAGTGTCTTACGGCTTTTGTTGTTTATTTCATTTACGAGTGATATGTGGGGTGGCATATACTCTAAAATGTTGGCATATGCTGATGACACATCACTTTATGCTACCATCGGAAAAGTTGGAAAGTTTCGTTTAGTCGGCGCAACATATGCTACCATCGCCTCCTACCAACACAGAGTATCAACAGTCAATGTTTTGGAAGACGATGTCTCCAGAATTCATTATCGGTGTACTCAGTGGGGGATGAAGCTGAACCATTTGAAATTCCATGATCTCATTTTTAGCAAATCCAGGTCTCTTCTTCTTAGCCACCCTGATATAGTTTTTTTTTAACAATTCTGTGATTAAGAAGTGCTCTTTAAAGCTACAGGGGGTGACGTTAGACTCTAAACTAACATTTGAGTCTCACTTGCGGTCTGTTGCTTCGTCAATCTCTCAGAAAATTTGTCATCTTCGCAAACGCAAAAAAATATTTTCTGACGAGAACGTTGTTTTAAATTCCTTTTATTAATTTTTATTGCCACATTTTGAGTACTGCTCCCCTGATTCCCTCTCTGCTGCAGACTCCAATATGAAACTCAAGGCCCGGTCGTTTAATCAGATCAAGTTTTTGCTACCTCATCTTGAACATCGCCGCATTGTTGCTCTCTTACTCTGTTGTATAAGATTTTTAACAATCATAACCATCTTTTACATTCTAAACTTCCTCCATCTTTTCTTCAGTCTCGTTTCAGTAGGTTTTTTTCAAATCTCAATGATTTGGCATTTTCAGCTGTACGTTTTAATAATTCCCAATTTTCTAGAAGCTTTGTTCCCTTTATAACTAAATTGTTGAACCAGTTTCCAAATGATGTTAAAGCTGAAAACCTGCAATTATTTTAGAGCAGAGTTAATAGTTTTTATTTTACTAAGGTAACTTGCTCTTTCCTAAGGCCAATGTTCCACCCTCTGGAACCATATATATATATATATATATATATATATATATATATATATATATATAGAGAGAGAGAGAGAGAGAGAGAGAGAGAGAGAGAGAGAGAGAGAGAGAGAGAGAGAAATATAAATATGTATATATCCCTTCGGTTTTTCCTCTTCTCCACTTATTTTTTACATTACCCCTTTCATATTCCCTCCTTACCATCCCTGCATATATCCTCCCCTCCCTCCCCTTACATCCTTTTCTCTTGTCGTTCGCGTCAAATGCCCCTTCCCTCCATTCCCACCTTTACTTCATTTCCTTTCCTTCTTTCATCACTCCCCTTCCTATATCTTCACATCTCTTCCCCGCCATCGTCTCCAATGGCCTCTCTCTCTCTCTCTCTCTCTCTCTCTCTCTCTCTCTCTCTCTCACACACACACACATATATACACCCACCCCTTCCTCATAAGTGACACACTTCGTCACTTGTTTCATTAAGGGCGAAGTGAATCGTGGCACAGAATTCCTACTTGGGGCAAGACACGGAGGAACTCTAGGAAAGTAATTTAACTTTTTGTGTAATTTTGTGCTAAGGGATTAGCGCAAGACATATCTTTACGGGTTTTTTTTTTTGTGTGTGTGTGTATTTACAGTTGTTCTTGTTTCTTTTCTATTAGCTTGTGCTCACAGCGTTGCAAAAGTTATCGATTCAGCAAAATTGTATACGCAAAATCTAAAGAACTTCGCAAGATAAGGAAATTATATATACATCGACATCTATTCTTTTCCTTATTTTACGTTTTGCCTATGGTGCCGATAAGCTTTGTTGGAAAGGCCTAGTGGTCGGCCCTAACCCTTTACGGCGCAGTCAAGTGTTTATAGAGGCACCATCTATAGAGGGGTTGCACGTGACGTCATCAGCGATCAACTGATCACTTCTCAGCTGCCCCGCAAAGGCCCGCCATTTTGGGAGGCAAATATTTACCGCAAGAGAGCTCCTCAGCTTTTCTCCGCCATGTTATTGTGTTGGTGTTTGTGTTAGTGGCCCATATATTACTGTGTGGGTGGGTGTGTTAGTGTCCATTTGTTACTGTGTGGGTGGGCTTGTTAGTGGCCCATATATTACTGTGTGGGTGGGTGTGTTAGTAGCCCATCTATTACTGTGTGGGTGGGTGTGTTAGTGTCCATCTATTACTGTGTAGGTGGGTGTGTTAGTGTCCATCTGTTACTGTGTGGGTGGGCGTGTTAGTGGCCCATCTATTACTGTGTGGGTGGGTGTGTTAGTGGCCCATCTATTACTGTATGGGTGGGTGTGTTAGTGTCCATCTGTTACTGTGTGGGTGGATGTGTTAGTGGCCCATCTATTACTGTGTGGGTGGGTGTGTTAGTGGCCCATCTATTACTGTGTGGGTGTGGGTGTTAGTGTCCATCTCTTACTGTGTGAGTGTGTGTGTTAATGTCCATTTCTTACTGTGTGGGTGGGTGTGTTAGTGTCCATCTATTAATGTGTGGGTGTGGGTGTTAGTGTCCATCTATTACTGTGTAGGTGGGTGTGTTAGTGTCCATCTCTTACTGTGTGGGTGGGTGTGTACTGTCCATCTATTACTATGTGGGTGTGGGTGTTAGTGTCCATCTATTACTGTGTGGGTGTGGGTGTTAGTGGCCCATCTATTACTGTGTGGGTGTGGGTGCTAGTGTATCTATTACTGTGTGGGTGTGGGTGTTAGTGTCCATCTATTACTGTGTGGGTGGGTGTGTTAGTGGCCCATCTATTTCTGCGTGGGTGTGGGTGTTAGTGTATCTATTACTGTGTGGGTGGGTTGGTGTTAGCGTCCATCTATTACTGTGTGTGTTAGTGTCCATCTATTAATGTGTGGGTGGGTGTGTTAGTGGCCCATCTATTACTGTTACTGATAGGTGCTACACTGCCACTCGCGGTAGATAGACAGGGGCTGCCAAGTATAGGTCAATGGGCTCTTTGCGAACTCCTTACGTTCTTATGTTCTTACTAAACACCGCCCGGGGATGTCCGGGGTTAAATTAGTCATATATTCATCGTTCTTAACATCAAATATATCTTAAAATTCGATAATAAATGTATATACAGTATGTCCATCATTATTTGGCAGCCTAATGGATAGTTATATAACGAAGCCAAGCCCCACTGTCCAGATTATTTGCATATTCACTTAGATTGTGTCATGAAGACGGGAGGCACGGGCCAGCCATCATCAGGGGGCAGGGGCTCAGCTGATCGCTCTTTGCCTCCCAAAATGGCTGACAGTTGTTTTTCCTAAAACAGAAGCGAAGCGGTGTGACGTCAGTGCAACCCCTCTATAGGTGACGTGCACGAGAGTAACTGTTCACCATCGCAACGGGTTTACGATTATGAGGGCCAGCAAAACAACACGTGTCGGCGGCGAGGAGGCGAAGGTGGAGATGGCTTCTTCTTCTTCTGGAGTGTTTAGAGGTTACTCTATCTATTATTACCGGCTACCGAAGGATGAAGGCAGGAGATGTGAGTAGAGAAAAAGCGCGGTTTGTTTTGATGGCCCTCCGGTCCGAGCCCGAGCTTGAACTTGATGACTTGTGCACGCCACCTATAGTGGCCCATGCTGCCCCCAGGAGCTCATGTTTGATCCTCTTTTTATTTAGAGGATCTAGAGTCTGGGTTGATAGGTGGTCTTCAGGACAGCATGTGGGTGGTCTTATGTCACTCGTCGATGACTTAAAAATTACCAGCTTGTTTGTAGCAGCAGGCGGGTCGAAAACCTGTGTCCTCCTGGACGCTGACCACTCAGCCACCGCCTTCACCCAAAACTACCATATGTAATTTTATAAACATGATATCCCTTTCTCTCTTACCTCTTAATCCATTTTCACCTCTATAATTAATTGATCCACTGACAATAAAATTTTCGTCTCCCAAGAGGAGTTAAGATATTTAAACTCATCAGTGCTTTTATAACACACGCATGAGTGACCTCTCTCTCTCTCTCTCTCTCTCTCTCTCTCTCTCTCTCTCTCTCTCTCTCTCTGGCAGACATGCTAGAATGCATAAGTGACTGTACTGTTGTCCAATACGCCGATGATACTGTTCCTACACGGCGGTACGATACACAAAGTCGACCTCTTAATAAATAAAGCGGAGGAAAGTTACTGAGAGCAAGGCATTTTTTTTCTAGTCATGGGATAATTGTAAATGTAATACATCTTCATCTGGAAACGTCAGTTACTAAAAAAAAATATCGAGCAACGTCTAAATAGAACTGCACGACAGCATTATCCATCCCGTCAATCACGTATAAAAACTGGCGTAAGTATAGACAGCTTCATGACGATTATTACATATATAAAGATACGCGCAAGATCATAGTGCAATGATTCGCGCAAAACATTCTTAATTACTGTAATATAATATGGGCCATTAATAACACAATGCTTTTTAGTAAATGTTAAAAACAATTTCTCCGCTAATGTTGTGGACGAAAAAGCTAATATATATATATATATATATATATATATATATATATATATATATATATATATATATATATATATATATATATATATATATATATATATATATAAATATATATATATATATATATATATATATAAATATATATATATATATATATATATATATATATATATATATATTTTTATTTATATATTTTTATATATATATTGATTCTTTTTTAGGAGCAGCGAGTAGCGGACTTTTTTTTATTATTGTTTCCTTTTTTGTGCCCTTGAGCTGTCTCCTTTGTTGAAGAAAAAAAAAGAAAAAAAAAAAAAATATATATATATATATATATATATATATATATATAGAGAGAGAGAGAGAGAGAGAGTGAGAGAGAGAGAGAGAGAGAGAGAGAGAAATATGGATATAGATATATGACTACGTAAATTCAATTCTAAGGTAGTTGAAAAGACTAACCAAAAAGATAAAATAGTTCATGACACAGGTGAGACTAATTTTTATAACTGAATAATCTTTACTTTGACCATCTCTTGTTATATCACGTCAACAAAACAATCTATACGTTCCCAAGGCCATCACTAATTAAGAAAGTCGATTCCTAAAGGACCTATACTATGGAACGGGCTCCCTCCTTCTGTCAAAGAGGCCAACACCTTAGCAGCAATAAAGCTACGACTACAACAATCACTCCACACACAAAAAAATAATAATAATAATACGTAACTAACCTTGTAACCTACAATAATATCATTGGCATCGTAAATATTACATTATCCATACATATACACTTACCAGGACCACAATGCACCTCACCTTGCTCATACAGCACCTTACATTGATTCTGGACTTCACACACCCGGCCTTTCAATCAACCTCAGTTTACCTCCTTCCATCTTACCCAACAACTCTCCCTCCCCCCTCCCCATCCTCCCCCATTCCTCCTGTTTTCTTCCCCAAGTTAACCAGCTCATTCTTAAATATATGTTTTATTGTTTTATTATTCTATTTATTTATTATATTTTATCTATATAACATTGTTTTTATTGTTTTAATATTTTAATGTTATTTTTTTGAAAGTATTAGTATTTTATGTAAGTACTGTTGTTTTATGAGTATGTGTGAATATGTGTCTCCATTAATATTGATTCCTAACGATAGTGTGTACTTTCTCATTGTATGTATTTCATGGAAAAAAAAAGTAACAAGAACAACCACAGCTAGTGAAGTAACCTTTATTATAAATATTTGTATCATTATTATTATTATTATTATTATTATTATTATTATTATTATTATTATTTTTATATTTATTATTATTATTATTATTATTTTTATATTTGTTATTATTATTATTATTATTATTATTATTATTATTATTATTATTATTATTATTATTATTATTACTCTCTCTCTCTCTCTCTCTCTCTCTCTCTCTCTCTCTCTCTCTCATTTTTTTCCCACCCGTACAATAATTTATATACATTTGGGCGTCACCACTTCCCGTGTCAGTCGAACAAAGAGGACCATACCACAGTAGCGGCCAAGTAATTCTCTCTCTCTCTCTCTCTCTCTCTCTCTCTCACACACACACACACACACACACATACACTATGTGTCTGTGTGTGCGTGTGTGTGTGTGTGTGTAATAATAATAATAAACGGTTTATTAAATGATAGCAGCTGTAAAGCTGAAAATATACACGTTAAAAATACACTTTTGAAATATAATAGAAAAAAAAGGGAAAATGTACAATATGAAAGGGATATGGGGGTCTGGGGTGGTGGGGGGGAGGTGAGGTGGTGGAATGCAGTGCGTTGGTGCGGTAGGAGGCGGTGTGGTTTTTCGGATGACGGGTCAGGTGTTAAGCCCAAGGTCAACCATAGGTCAAAAAGGTGTGTGTGTGTGTGTGTGTGTGTGTGTGTGTGTGTGTGTGTGTGTGTGTGTGCAAAATATATAAAAATTTAGAAACTGAGAGAAAAATAAATATAAGAGAGAGAGAGAGAGAGAGAGAGAGAGAGAGAGAGAGAGAGAGAGAGAGAGAGAGAATTATCTTGACTCCTCTAGATAGTCTGGACTCAGGCATTAAGGGCACGGGTCGCAGCTTCCTCCGTGCAGTATTGCGGAGATTGAAGTCGGCGGACGGAATGGATAGCTGGTTCCGACTAGGCCCCTTTCGCTAGTTGTAACAGTGGCGACCTCGCCTAGGATACTTAAGTTGTTCTATTAACGTCAGTGCTGTCAGTTACCTAATTTTATTTATTGTCAGTATTACTGTTAACTTTCACTATGGCGACTCCTGTACCGAGTGCCCCAGGTAGCCCTCGCCCTGAGTCCCCGCTGGAGGAGGTGATTGAGAGAACACCTTCCCAGAACAGTCGCAGAGTGTTTCCCACACCTGAACCATCCCGACCGTCAAACCCTCAGATGTTCGATTCACTTCCCTCTCTTCCTAATACCCGTCCTTTTTGCACTCACCTTTGGCTTCTATGGTGGGGCTCACTCTACTCCGTTGGGTCCGGGAGTGTTGGCCCCGGAGCCACAGTTGCAGCTGGAGTTGAGGAAGTTGGAGATGGAGGAGAGGAAAGAGGAGAGAAGGCTGCACCAGGAGATGGAGGCAGAGGCAGTGTTAGTTGGAGAAGTCACTCCTGGAGCTTGGGACAGACTCGCGTAAACCCAGCAGTGGCCCGGGTAGAGACTCCGGAAGCTAGCTTCATTAGGAGTTTGAAGCTATTTCTGGATTTTGATGAGGAGAAAGTGACTGAGTGGTTTGTAAGGTTTAAGAAGGCCCGGGAGTACGAGTGGCCTCGTGAGAGATAGGTGGGACTCGTGGTTAACAAGCTGAAGGGCAAGGCATACGACAAAATGGGGGTGGATGACCTAGAGGACTACGAGGAGTTCAAGACAGCCATCTTAAAGGCTTATGAACTCCGGCCGGAGTCCTACAGGCTGATGTTTAGAGGGGCCCGCAGGAGAGCCACGGACACCTAAGTGTCTTGCTCGCGGTACCTCGAGGAGACGTTGGATAAAGGTGGCGTCACACTGAACCAAATCTGACGAGCACGAGCTGGCTTGCTCCCGAGCTTTTGCTCCTGCGTTTAGCTCGCCGCTTGGACGGGGAGCAGCTCGGCGAGCCGCAAGCAGGCAGTCAAATGAGCTCTTTGGTGCACCGATATGTGAATAATATATATTACCTAGTGTATTGAATCCGTATACCCATGATATTAGAAAACTTATTCCCATACTCCTTTTATGTTTGACGGTGTTTGTAATATTTTATAATGTTGAGAAAAGTGGTGTTGGATTTTATTTTGATTTCCAAGACCAAGATCAAGACCGCCCAGGCCAGCTGATATAAACACTCGCCATGGCCACCTCTCCTCGTTCAAAAGTTCACTTGTCCTCCTTCATTGTACACTCTTTGATAGCAAGAGTCAGGGACCATCCCGAGTTATGGGACCACAGCCATCCAGATTTCTGTAAGTCTTCGCTGAAGAAAGTTATGATGTTATGATGTACACATCATGGGTCTCCCTCCCTTCTCTTCAGCCATGACCGAACCCAGACTCGTCTTTTCTTCTTCTGAGCTCGTTGAATAACAGCAAGTAATGCCGTCACAGCTGCACACTTAGCCGTAATGCGAAGCGTAGGTGTAGTAGGCTCCATGGTTGAGGCTTTGTTTACAATGTTGCTCGTCGCTCGCCCCTCGTCAGCGTGACGACAACAGTGACTTGCTCGCGAGCAAAAGCTGCCAGCAAGAGCTCGTGCTCGCCAGATTTGGGACCAGTGTGACGCCAGCTTTAGTGGATGTTGAATGAAGGGGCTGGTACCTACAAGGACGTGAGGGAGTTAATCCTCATGAAACACTTCACTAACGTTGCTGACAAGGACGTCGGAGCCAAAATTAGGGAAAAGAGATTTACCGTCCTGAAAGAGGGGGCTGCTTGGGCGGACGATCGAGTGTTAGCCCTCTGAGGTCCAGGTCCTAAGTCCAGTAGAGGGACATCGTTCGTTCGTGAGAGGTCTGTTGGAGGAGCAGCCTCTGATAACAAGACCTTAAACCAGTCCAATACAGCCCGAGAGAGTGAGAAATCTACTGGAGGTAAGACTCCTACTTCTAGCCCTAAGGTAACCTGCCTTTACTGCAAGCAGGTAGGGCACATTAAGTCAAACTGTTTTAAGTGGAAGGCGACTCAAAATGTTAAACCGGTGGCATTGATTGTTGGGTCCGGTCAGGTGGACGGGAGGAGCTTGGAGGATGGGAAAGGCGAATGCGTGGCATCGCGTAGTCAGGGGAGTAGCCAAAAGGGCACTTCACCGGAGCGGGCCAGGAACGACTCGCACTTGACGCCGCCTTAGGAGAGGCTACCTTCAGGAACCGTCCATGGACTGGTGTAAGCCCTTCAAGTGCCAGGGTACGGTGAAGATTGAGGGCGTCTCTTATCTAGTTACTGTGTTCCAGGACACGGTTGCACAACAGTCTGTGTGCAGAAACGTGACTGGGAGGATGGTTAGCACGGGAAGGTACGTGCTGTGCCGGGGTATGAATTCAGTGGACTCCTATGGCTGTGTTTATGTCGAGCTTGAGTGTCCTATCGTGACAGTTGCATCTCAAGTGGCAATGGCCGATGTTTTGTAGGTAAAAGGGATAGATTTCCTGCTGGGAAATGACATAGCGGGAGAGAAGGTGTTCCCTTCACCCGCAGATCCTGTCGTCGTCTCATAGGAAACAGGCCAAACCCCTGTCACCGGTGGGGACGTTGACTCGGAGGTGGAACCCCCACTCCCAGTCTGTGCTATTACACGTCCCATGGCTAAGCGGCAGGGTGTTATTAGGGAGGAGGAAGAGGAAGCTTCCCCTACCCAGTACACCAGAGGTGGAGCTGAGGTTAGTCCACCGCCCTGTGAGTACGCTGGCGCCGACTGTGTATACGCAGGGTCACCAAGAGATGAGCCTGATGTCGCGGGTGTTGTTGATGAGGAGGAAAAGGAAGCTTCCCCTAGCCAGTGCACCAGAGGCTGAGCTGAGGTTAGCCCACCGCCCTGTCAGGACACTGGGGCCGACTGTGTATACGCAGGGTCACCAAGAGAAGCGCCTGATGTCGCGGGTGTTGTTGAGGAGGAGGAAGAGGAAGCTTCCCCTTCCCAGTGCACCAGAGGTGGAGCTGAGGTTAGCCCACCGCCCTGTCAGGACGCCGGGGCCAACTGTGTATACACAGGGGCACCAAGAGGAGCGCCTGATGTAGTGGGTGTTATTGAGGAGGGAGAGGAAGCTTCCCCTTCCCAGTGCACCAGAGGGCGCACAAAGGAAAACGTCGTTATGCCGTCAGGTGCCCCGACTAGCCCCGTGGCTTCTAATCCCTTATCCACTTGAGGATTAACTTCAGTCGGTTCGGCTGAGTTGGGTGGTAAACAGCAGGAGGACGCTTCGCTGAAGCCCTTGTTTATCAGAGTGGGGGAGGAGAGGAGCACAGGGAGCGGTAAGGACCATTTTATGCTCGTCGCTAATGTCTTGCATCAACGGTGGACCTACGTGGACACTGAGGCAGACAGGGTTGTCGTTCCTGAAGACTCTAGGGAGTTCTTGGTTCAACTCGCACACGAGGATCCTTGAGCGGGTCACCTTGGAGTGAAGAAAACCGTGCAACGGCTGAGAAAAATTTTCTGGTGGCCATACATGACAACCCAGGTAGTAGCCTACGTGAGGGCGTGCCACACATGCCAGTTGGTGGGCAAGCCGAACCAGGTGATTCATGTGGCTCCTCTGGTTTCGATCCCGGCTGTGGAACCCCCCTTCACTAGAGTAATGGTTGACATAATGGGGCCTTTGCCTCCTTCATCGGCGGGAAACAAGTATTTCCATACCATTATGGATGTCACCACTCGATATCCTGAGGCAATACTCATAAGAAGCAAGCACGCCAAGTCGGTGGTTAAACGCCTTATTAGTTTCTTCACTCACTTTGAGTTACCTAAAGAGCTGCAATCGGACAGTGGAGTCAGTTTTACTTCTCACTTGTTCAAGCAGATGTTGGCTGAATGGGGAATTGCCTATGTGTTGTCCAGTGCCTACCACCCGCAGTCGCAGGGGGCGCTGGAGAGACATTACCAGACATTGAAAACGATGTTGCGTGGTGTCTGTTATGATAGCGGCAAGGACTGGGATCTGGCGGTGCCGTTCGTATTATTTGCAGTGAAAGAAGTGCCCTTTGAGTCGCTTGGGTTTTCCCTTAACGAGCTGGTGTTTGGCCATCGGGTGCGGGGACCCCTGGATGCGGTGAGGGAGGCCTGAAGTGACGCCGCGCGGTGTCAGGCCAAACCACTACTCGATTTTGTCCATCGAACCTGAGGGAGGCTACATCACGCCATTGAGTTGGCTCGTGAGCACATAGTTGGATGTCAGAGTAGAATGAAGGCCTACTATGAACGCAAGGCCCAGGTAAGGTGTTTCCAGCCCGGGGAAGAGGTGCTAACTCTACTGCCTCTACAAGGGAAACCGCTAGCGGCCCGGTTCAGTGGCTCGGCCGTATCTAGTAAACAGGAGGGTGGGGGACCTGGACTACCTGATAGCTACTCCAGACAGGCGTAAGTACTTTCAGCTATGCCACATTAATATGTTAAAGCCGTACTACCGTCCTGCCAGTCACCAGCAGGGGCTGACTGAGTACCTCCCTCACCCTCAGGAAGATGAGCGGGAGGGCGAAGAAGGAAATGAACCCTAGTGCGCAGGGAGGGTCCAAGGGCGGGCTCCGTCTAGGGGGCGAGGCCCTCCCGGAGAGACTAGCGCAAGCGCCTCCTTCGACTCGGTTGTAGGTATTCAGGAGGGTGAAGGAGGTGGCGGGGCTGATTGCGTGAGTAATATCTTGGGGGGGCTGACCTCGGTTGGGGGGCCGGGCGCGCCCGGCGATCCGGGTGCGGGCGCTCCTCTGTTTTTAACACTCGGGGCCGGTTCTTCTCTGGACCTAGCGGCCGATGAGCCAGGGCTAGATGCAGTCATCCCAGCTGGGTTGTGGGAAGGAAACGGCCTAGTTGCCCTCCGGGACAAGCTTACCAATCTTGCTCCAGAGAGACAAGGGGAGTTCAGTAGATGACTGGGCAAGTATTAGTGGGTCTTCGGTAATGCTCCTTGTCTGACCACATGGACTACGCACAACACTGACGTTGGCGACGTCCAGTGAAACTCCCCCCTATAGGCTCAATCCTGTTAGGCAACTGTCTTTAGAGGATGAGATCAAGTATATGTTGCACCATAACCTGATTAAGCGTGGATACAGTGAGGGGAGCTCCCCTCTCACACTCCAGCCTAAACCAGATGGTTGGATCAGATTCTGTGTTGACTTTCGGAAGGTCAATTCCTTGACTAGGACTGATACCTACCCTCTACCCAGAGTTGGTGATTCAGTGGACAAAATTGGGGTGGCGACCTTCATCACAAAACTGGACTTGGTGAAGGGTTACTGGCAGGTGCCATTGACAGATAGCGCTAAGCAGATAGCCAGGTTTGTGGTTAACGGCACGGTGTACCAGTGCCTGAAGAACGTCCCTGCCACCTTTCAGAGGCTTATGGACCGGGTAGTCGATGGGGTAGAAAACTGTGTCGTGTACATAGATGATGTCATAGTTTTTGATACCTGCTGGGAGGAGCATCTTGACCATGTGGAGAAGCTAATTCTGCGCTTGAATGAGGCTGGATTGGTGGTTAATTTGCAGAAATGTGAGTTCGTTCAAACACGAGTGCAAAATTTGGGGTACGTCGTAGGACACGGCCAGGTGTACCCCCCCAGGGACAAGGTAGAGACCATCAACACCTTCGCCGCCCCGCACTGCCGACGTGCGCTCCAGAGGTTCCTGAGTATGATCGGATATTACCGGCGCTTCATTCCGGAATACTCCACGGTGTTGGTCCCTCTTACCGACCTACTGCGGAAAGATAAGAAGTGGGAGTGGTCAGCTGCCTGTGAACTTGCGTTCACCACTATTCGGCACCCTATTCTGAGGGCCCCCGACATTAATAGGTCGTTTGTGCTCGCTGTCGATGCCAATCAGTTGGGAGCGGGACTGTGTTGATGCAGAGTAGTGCAGGAGAGTCCGGTTGCCCCTTCCAGGCGAATTTTTCCCCTGCCCGGGTTGTCTGGAGAAGTGGGTGGAAGTCCATCTTACGTAGTGGGCGGTATTCTCCAAATAACCTGGGTGAGGACCGTCTGGCGTGGAGTAATGTTGGAGTAGCGTTAATAGCAGGGCTTCTCGCCCCGCTCGTAAGCAGACGGGCCAGTACCTGCCCGCGCTGCACATGAGAGAGAGAGAGAGAGAGAGAGAGAGAGAGATAGAGAGAGAGAGAGAGATCTTGTCTACTCTAGAGAGTCTGGACTCAGGCGTTAAGAGCACTGGTCGCAGCTGCGGCCGTGCTGCCTGTTCCGAAGATTGAAGTCGGCGGACGACACGGGTAGTTGGTTCCGAGCAGGCCCCGTTCGCTAGTTGTGACAATATATATATATATATATATATATATATATATATATATATATATATATATATATATATATATATATATATATATATATATATATATATATATATATATATATATATATATGGACTTCCACCAACTTCTCCAGCCAACCCGGGCAACTGGAATCTCCTGCACTACTCTCCTCTTAAATGTAAAGACAGTGGGTGTGTAGTGGGTGTCAAAACCTTGCTTTTTTTATTCTTCCCGTGACTTCTGGCACCTAGCCAAAAATATATCCTCCAATTTCACTTCTTCCTCTTTCCCTCCTCTCCTTAACCCTGACGGTAGCACCGCCGTCTCATCTATTTCTAAGGCTGAACTCTTCTCTCAAACTTTCTGTAAGAACTCAACCTTGAAAGATTCTGGGCATATTCCTCCTACTCATCCCCTTTATGCCTGTTATTAAGATTCTTCATAATGATGTTTTCTGTGTCCTCTCTGGCCTCTACTCTCAGAAGGCTCATGGACCTGATTGAGTGCCTCCTATTGTCCTTAAAAACTGTGTTTCCATGCTGACACCCTGCCTGGTCAAACTCTTCGTCTCTGCCTATCAACATCCACCTTTCCTTCCTGCTGGAAGTACGCATTCGTACAGCCTGTGCCTAAAAAGGGTGACCGTTCCAATCCCTCAAACTACCGCCCTATAGCTTTACTTTCCTGTCAATCAAAAGCTTTTGATTCAATCCTTAACAGGAAAATTCAAAAGCAATTTTCCACTTCTAACCTTCTATCTGATCGCCAGTATGGGTTCCGCAAGGGGCGTTCTACCGGCGATTTTCTTGCTCTCTTAACTGACTCTTGGTCATCCTCTCTTAGCCGTTTCGATGAAACTTTCTCTGTTACGTTAGACATATCGAAAGCCTTCCATAAAGTCTGGCACAAGTCTTTGCTTTTTAAACTGACCTCTTTCGGATTATATCCCTCTCTCTTCCTTTATCTCCACTTTCCTTTCATGCCGTTCTATCTGTGCGGTGGTAGACGGTCACTGTTCTTCCCCTAAACCTATTGACAGTGGTGTTCCACAGGGCTTTGTCTTATCACCCACTCTCTTTCTGTTATTCATTAATGATCATCTTTCCATAACAAACTGTCCTGTCCACTCATACGCCGACGAATCCACTCTGCATTATTCAACTTCCTTCAACAGAAAACCCTCTCAACAGGAATTACATGACTCCAGACTGGAGGCTGCAGAACGCTTAACCTCAGGCCTTGCTATCATTTCCGATTGGGGTAGAAGGAACCTTGTGTCCTTCAATGCCTCAAAAACATATCAACTCGACACAATCTTTCAAACACCTGTCCACTATTTTTCGACAACACTCAGCTGTCACCTTCTTCAACACTAAATATCCTCGGTCTATCCTTACCTCAAAATCTTAACTGGAAACTTCACATCTCTTTCACTAAATCAGCTTCCTCGAGGTTGGGCGTTCTGTATCGTCTCCGCCAATTCTTCTCCCCCGCACAGTTGGTATCCATATACACGGGCCTTGTCCGCCGTTGTATGGAGTATGCATCTCACGTGTGGGGGGGCTGCACTCACACAGCTATATTGGACAGAGTGGAGTCTAAGGCTCTTCGTCTCATCAGCTCTCCTCCTCTCACTGATAGTCTTCTACCTCTTAAATTCCGTTGCGATGTTGCCTCTCTTTCTATCTTCCATCGATATTTTCACGCTGACTGCTCTTCTGAACTTGCTAACTGCATGCCTCCCCCCCCACCTCCTCCCGCGGCCTCGCCTCACACGACTTTCTATTCAAGCTCATCCCTATACTGTTCCAAAACCCTTTATTCAAGAGATAACCAGCATCTTCACTCTTTCATCCTTCACGCTGGTAAACTCTGGAACAATCTTCATTCATGTGTATAGGCGTACCTATCATCACCGTAGCCGACCCAGGATTCAGTACGTTACCTAAGTAGTAGAAGGTAATGTTATAACTGTATTTCGTAAAGAATCCTTATAACCAAAAACAAACTAAAATTATGAGTATTTTTTTCTTGAACACAACATTGAATAAACAACAGAACAATAATATGAAAATACGTATAGCCACCGTTTCCAGATTGTCGTAATTAGAGCATAGTATTTACCTGTTTCTGACGCCTAACTATTGCCAAGAAACATCAGAATCTAACCCGTTCAACGATAACTATTAATTAGTTTCCTTATTGGAGCCCAGAAGACAATTTAGGGGTAGGAAGTCGGGAAATATAATCGGCTGAGTACGACAATCTGGGAACGTTGAGGATGTAGCTGCTCCCACGTCATTTTGCGGGTGTCAGATACCTGAAATAGCATATTTTTACTGCGCAAAGCAGGTGATGTCACTTATTGTGACTTCGTGAGCTTTCATATTTATCTATTTGTGTATATTTCATGGAGGCAAAACTTACATTACCAGTTTAATTTTTTTACTAGTGACCCGAATTGGTGCCTGTTTACCACAACAGAATTTCAATCAAACAAGTGAATCAGACCCAACATAAATATTACAGGTGTGTGTATGAATGAATACAAAGATAAGCACATACTTTGATTTAACTCTAGGAGGTTTCATGGATCATTAATAAATATAAACAAAATATCTGGATAGGCTACTCTTTAGCCCGCTACCGGCTGTGGCTGCCAAAAACGTCCCTCCGCAAAGTTTGCAATCCCCATTTGGTGATTGTTAG
>NC_066529.1:20399417-20421814 GCF_024679095.1 Eriocheir sinensis | reverse complement strand
CGCCACTATAAACAGTCGCCTGCGCCAGAACGAGCTGGGTCGACCATCAGGCCCCACCGTGAAGAAGACTTGGGCCGACCATCAGGCCCCACCGGGGAGAAGCGTACCGGCGCAATAGGCCGCAACATAAAAATAAAAAAAATAAAAAATTAAACATCCAGACGCTAGAAAAATCAACAGTGGAAAAATCTAATAGATTAGATACGGCCCCACACGCCTAAACAAGTGAACATAATAATAGTAATTCACCTGAAATCATGTTACAAGTGGTGTAATTACTGAAAGCGTATCAATGTCGTGTCAGTTAAAATGTGTTAAAAACCTCGAAGACAGCAGCTCGATACCCCACTACTCAGCACGCTCGCGTCCTTCGCCTCGCCGGTGACAAGGGCAGGCCTGCAGGGATGGCAGGGTCTGCCGTCCCTAGTCTGGTAGCGGGGAGGGTTTGGCGACGGTCAGACTATATACGCCCACCAGTCACCCTCAAGGTCCGAGTTGTCTGGCGAAGATAAGTGTGCACCTACGACAGGCTGGGTCGTAGGTACACGATGGGGTGTCTCGAACGGTAATAGGTAACGAGACCACTAGTGGAGAATATTGGCTGTGTGGAGTTGCGAGGCGGGGCCCCGCTGGGGGTATGGCTGGGTGCTGACTTGATGCTCACGGGGCAGAAAGGTCGCGCGCTGCGTCAGCAGGACACTAGCTACACTCTTCACTGTCTCTGTCACTTTTGTTAGGCGTTTTTACGTGTTTTTTTTACTTTTTAAAGTAGTTGGTGTTAAGTGTTATAGTTAAGGCGCGAACTGTTATTCACTCGTCACAGGGCCAGTGTTACCGTGGCCTGCTTCACAAGTTGATTGTAGTAAGTGAGATAACACAATAGCCTTTTAGTTAAGCGATGTGTGGCCGAGCGGTAGCCGTTATAAGTTCACTTTAGTTCACTTTAGTTCTCTCTCTCTCTCAAGGTTATTAAATGGTTGTAATGTATTTTAACTATATTAACAGTTATACAAAAAAGTTTACAGTTTACGTGAGCGAGTCGCACGATTTGAGAACCAGCCACAACAGCTTGGCGCGGGGCAGCGGAGCACCGCTGGCCTGCCCGTCACCGTCTTCTCCCCTCGTCTTCGCGTCGTTCGCCCGTTTTATTTGCTTGTAGTTTGTCCGGAAGGGTGTGGGTTCCGGTTGATGACTGGTTATGAAAGTTATCATTTGCTGATCCTAGTGTCATTTCATCACAGCTTCCCACGGCCAAAAGCACGACGTGTCGTTAAACATCCTGTTGTGCGACACTGACCGGGTGTCGTCACACGTAGTCATACATTCACATGTACATTATAATATACACATTACATCATGTGACAGGCCGGGGAATACCTACATTTCCCTGGCATCCTGCTCTTACTGTTGGCTTCCTCACCCTGCCCCCCCCCAACCTTCCACCACTCCGACGAAGCGGCAAGGGAGGGATACACGGGTGGAGCCCCCGGCACAGACGGTGTGGAGGCTGAGGGCACGGACGCCGGCAGAGCCGCTCCGTGACCTTGGGCAGCAACGGACACCGGCTGAAGGTCAGCCAGTGCCGCTGGTGCAATGGTGGCGGCTGTAGCCGGCACCCGGGATTCTTCCAGCAACCCAGAGTCGGGCGCTGGAGAAGGCACTTTAGCAGGAGTGTCCCGAAGGGACTCCTCACTGCGCGTGTGCTTCTGCTGATGGGGCTCACTGCGGCCATCAGCAGGCGTCTGGGCGGGATGAGACGGCCTTTCCAGGTAAAACTGAGGTTGTGGAAAGGGCATCCTTGACAGTGGTAGAACGGCAATGGGCATGGACATTTGAGGACAGCGGCGTATGTCATTCCAGGGCTTGACATCTTGTTGAGGCCCAGTTGTTTCGCCTCAGCAAAGGGCACCCATTCATGGCTGCGTATATTGAGAACTTCTCTTTCAAAGCGGTACCGTTCACAATCCTTTGATGAGGCAAGATGAGGCTCATCATAGTGGTAACCGTGCGGTGTCCGTAGTGGACACCGGCTGAAGGTCAGCCAGAGCCACTGGTGCAATGGTGGCGGCTGTAGCCGGCACCCGGGATTCTTCCACCGACCCATTACCGGGCGCTGGAGAAGGCACTTTAGCAGGAGGCGTGTCCTCAAGGGACTCCTCACTGCGCGTGCGCTTCTGCTGATGGAGCTCACTGCGGCCATTCAGCAGGCGTCAGGGAGGATGAGGCGGCCTTTCCAGGTAAAACTGAGATT
This sequence comes from Eriocheir sinensis, assembly GCF_024679095.1. Taxonomy (NCBI): domain Eukaryota; kingdom Metazoa; phylum Arthropoda; class Malacostraca; order Decapoda; family Varunidae; genus Eriocheir; species Eriocheir sinensis. Next base: position 20,419,563 of record NC_066529.1, on the reverse strand, counting down.
GTGGAAGGGACATCCTTGGCAGTGGTAGAACGGCAATGGGCATGGACATTTGAGGACAGCGGCGTATGTCATTCCAGGGCATGACATCTTGTTGAGGGCCAGTTGTTTCGCCTCAGCAAAGGGCACCCATTCCTGGCTGCGTATATTGATAACTTCTCTTTCAAAGCGGTACCGTTCACAATCCTTTGATGAGGCAGGATGAGGCGCACCACAGTGGTAACACCGCACCGGGCCAGGGCAGTCGTCACCGTGGTTATCACTACCACAGGACACACATATTTTTGCAATGCCGTTTTTCAAGCGCCGACAGGTCTGGGTGACGTGATCATACGCTTGACAATGAAAGCACCTTCTTGGGTTGGGAACATAGGGCTTCACATTCAAATTCAGCCAGGCCAGCTTGACAGTCTTGGGCAGTACTAATCTGCTGAAAGTAATGAATAGGGTTGGTGTAGGTGTGAGTACTCCGTCTACTTTTCGTTGAACTTGTCGCACTGAGGTCACATCGTAGTTTTTGAGTTCGTTCACCAACTTTTCTTCTGAGTAACGGAGGAGGTCCCGTGAAAAGACAACTCCCCGAGATTGGTTCATGGTGGCATGGGGAGAACAGGGCACTGATGCACCCGGAACATAGGTAAGGGTGCGGAGCTTTAAGGTCTTTTCAGGTGACGAAACTTCAGCCAACAAGTATGTACCGTCCCCTTGTGGCATAATCTTGGGATCACGGCCACAAGCCTTGACCAGAGAACGGTGTACTTAAAAAAATATCCAGGTCGTTTATCGAGCAGCCATCCACAGACTTGACTACAATATACTTTTCATATGAAACAGGCTCATAATACCAGGCATAACTTATATTTGGAAGACTGAGGAGTTCCCAGGTTTACGTGAACTATTCCGTGGATATTTCTGTCTCACGGACTTGTCTTGGGCAGACCTCTAGGGGGTAGGGACTTTCCAGAGGCACCACCAGGAGCCATGAAAAGCTCCAAGGTGGCGATCAGACAGGACCGTGTGGGTGTTTCCGGGGACGGGCGGACGTCATGCAGAAAGAGAGGCAGGCCGAGGCAGTGTATTTTCACCCATACACAAAATATTTATTTCACTTCCTCACACCCTCATCCACCACGGATCCCAACAAGGGGAAACATGGAAACATGGAAACATGGAAACGCAGGCAACAGAAAGCCTATTGGCTCATTACGAGGTTGCCCGCTTTGGTGATTTAATCTGCTCGACAGCCTGGGGCCTGGGGAGCAGATGAAAGCACCTCGACATTGAGGAGCAGATGAAAGCGCCTCGATATTGAGGAGCAGATGAAAGCAACTCAATATTCAGTTTACTCCCGACGCAGCGAAGTGACGGTCGATTCTATATTTGAAGGAGTTGATAGTATTCGCATTTACTACTTCTGAAGGAAGATTGTTCCAGTGACGGATGACTCGGTTTGAAAAGAAACTCCTTCCGATGTCTGTGTTACATCGACTAGACTGAATGGGTAAACCGTTATTTCTAGTTCTTAGGTGGCATGACCAGCCGATTGATTCAGTGGGGCCACACTGAACCACCCGTCTTACCCCAATCCTCCCACCAAAGAAGCGTGTTGCCCTCCGAGGGGAACTACACCCCGCCCCGCGGTGGGCCCAACTCCCAGATGAGAGGGGACAGGGAGTATACGGGACGCCACGCACGGCAAACACGTGGGGAGACATTATCCCTGCGGTAGATTACGGTATATTTTACATTCACTACTGGGCATGTTGCTACGTTGATTTCTCGTTCCTTCCTTCCTTTTCTCTACCTCCTCCAACTCTCTCTCTCTCTCTCTCTCTCTCTCTCTCTCTCTCTCTCTCTCTTTATTTATCTTTCTTTCATTTTCTAGTTTTCTATACTTTTTACACACACACACACACACACACACACACACACACACACACACACACACACCTCCTGACCCTCACGGGGTCAAGACGTGTCACATGGCGCTCCCCGCAGCAGCCACAGGGTCAGTCTGTTGACCTTTTTCCTTTTCCTTCGCTCCCCATCCTCCGACCCTTCTCATACATTCTAGCAATTCATTACTCCAAAGAACATTTTTGTGAAATGTTTTAACGTATAGACATACAGTGAGTGCAGTGTGTTAGTGGTGCTGGAAGGGCAGTGAGCTGTGTGTCGCCAACGCCTTGTCATCCACCGCGTCCCCGCCGACACCCTCAAGCTACGAAGGATACGATCTCGGTCACCCAGCAGCAGGGGAAGGTCAGTTCAGGTGGCAGGCAGTGTGGCAGCCTCGTCACTCAGGTTTGGAGCAAGATGTACAGCAACTATATCAACGCTGTGCACTTTTTCCCACGACTACATCTACCAGCCGGGCAGAACCCACCACCTGTGTCTCACCGACCCAGGAGCTTAGCACCTCCCTACTAAGCCTGGGTATACCTGAGTGACCCACCCCCATAAACTGCCCACCTGCACCACCACCATCTTCTGTCACCTGAATCCAGCGTCTGACCTGAGGATTAGCAAGTGACTTGACCTCCCGTCATCTGAAGAGACCGCTCCTTCCCCCCCTCTCGGCATCACCGCACTGCACTCTCCCCACCCATCGCCCCTCCTACCCCACCACAAACTCCGTCGCCCCTAACCCCCCACACATATCAGCCCCCCATTCCCCGTCCCTCTTCTTTTTGTACTTGTTTCATTAGCGAAGGAAAATTGTATTTATAAATTTTCAGCCTGACGGCTGCCACAACTAAATAAACCGTTTATTATTATTATTATTACACAAAGGCACGTACGTTCACATGTATGTCTGTGAGCGCGCGCGCACATACCGACAGACAGACACTGACACACACTGTGTGTGTGTTTGTGTGTGCGTGTGTGTGTATGTGTGACATAAAGACCGGAAATTGGGGAGAGAGAGAGAGAGAGAGAGAGAGAGAGAGAGAGAGAGAGAGAGAGAGAGAGAGAGAGAGAGAGAGAGAGAGAGAGAGAGAGAGAGAGAGAGAGAGAGAGAGAGAGAGAGAGAGAGAGAGAGATTTACATATATATTTACATGGATATTCAAACCACACGTACCCTTTAGTCAGACTGTGTGGTCTATCATTAAACTAAAGTGGAATCCTATTAAATTTAATGTCACCAAGACATTGCATTGCGACTTTTGTTGTAGGAAGTAGCGGTCGAGCTTGTTTTTAAATGATTGATGCGTACTGCACTGGAGCACTGAATCTGGGAATTTATTCACCTCTCCCGCTACTACGTTAGTGAAGAAGAAATTGGTGCAGTCAGAATTTATTTGTTTTGTGCCATTATTTCTCGTTCGGAGCATGTCATCACTCAATAATAATTTGGATTTGTCCACATTCGTAAAACCATTGAGTATTTTGTATCATAAGATCAGTTTTCCTCTGAGGCGACGTTTCTCAAGAGAGAACAGCTTAAGGGATGAGAGCCTTTTCTTTGTAATTTTTTTTCTACAGCACAGTGAGCAACTCGAGGGCAAAAAAAAAGAATATATAGAAAAAAAAGAGCCCGCTAACTGTTGCTCCCACAAAGCGAAAAGTATAGAGAGTGTCCAAAAGAGAGGTCAATTTCGGATGGAGAGGTGTCTTCATACACTCTTCTTGAAAGAGGTCAAGTCATAGGCAGGAGGAAATACCGACGAAGGAAGGCTGTTCCAGAGTTTACCAGTGAAGGGGATGAAATAATGGAGATGCTAGTTAACTCTTGCATAAGATTAAGGTTTGGACAGTATAGGGATGAGCTTGAGTAGAAAGACGTGTGCAGCGGGGCCGCGGGTGGGGGAGAAGGCATGAAGTTAGCAAGTTGAGAAGAGCAGTCAGCAACATGGCGGCGGAATTTAAGAGGTAGAAGACTGTTAGTAAGAGTAGGGGAGCTGATGAGACGAAGAGACTCCACTCTCTCCAAGAGAGCTGTGTGAGTGGAGCCCCCCCACACGTGATATGCATACTCCATACAAAGGCGGACAAGACCCTTGTATATGGAAAGCATCTGTGCGGGGAAGAACTGCCGGAGACGACACAGAACGCCCAACCTCGAGGAAGCTGATTTAGTAAGAGAGATGTGAAGTTTCCTGTTGAGATTTTGAGCAAAGGATAGACCGAGGATGTTTACTGTACAAGAAGGTGACAGCTGAGTGTTGTTGAAGAAAAGGGGAGAGGTGTTTGGAACATTATGTCGAGTTGATAGGTGGAGATTTTTGATTTTTGAGGCACTGAAGGACACAGGGTTTCTTTTACCCTAATCAGAAACAATAGTAAGGTATGAGATTAAGCGTCCTGCAGCCTCCAGTCTGGAGTCTTGCAATTCCTGTTGTGAGGGTCTTCTTTTGAAAGAAGTTGAATAATGCAGAGTGAAGTCATCAGCGTATGAGTGGATAGGACAGTTTGTTATGGAAAGAAGATCATTGATGGATAACAGGAAGAGAGTGGGTGAAAGGACAGAGCTATGTGGGACATCACTGTTGATAGGTTTAGGGGAAGAATAGTGACCGTCTACCACAGCAGAGATAGAACGGCCGGAAAGGAAACTGGAGAAAAAAGCTCAGAGTTGTGCCAGACTCTATCGAAAACTTTCGATATGTCTAGCGCAACTGAGAAAGTTTCACTGAAACGGCTATGAGAGGATGACTAAGAGTCAGTTAAGAGAGCAAGAAGATCGCCAGTAGAACGCCCCTTGCGGAACCCATACTGGCGATCAGATAGATGATCAGAAGTGGAGAGGTGCTTTTGAATCTTCCGGTTAAGGATTGATTCAAAAGCTTTAGATGGGCAGGAAAGTAAGGCTATAGGGCGGTAGTTTGAGGGACTGGAACGGTCACCCTTCTTAGGCACAGGCTGTATGAAGGCGTACTTCCAGCAGGAAGGAAAGGTAGATGCTGATAGGCAGAGACGAAAGAGTTTGACCAGGCAGGGTATCAGCACTGAAGCTCAGTTATTAAGGACAATAGGAGGCACTTCATCAGGTCCATAAGCCTTCTAAGAGTTGAGGCCAGAGAGAGCATAGAAAACATAATTCTTAAGAATCTTAATAACAGGCATAAAGGATTCAGAGGGGGTATGAGAAGAAGGAATAAGCCCAAAATCGTCCAGAGTGGAGTTTATACAGAAAGTTTGAGAGGAGAGTTCAGCCTTAGCCCTTTCATTGCTAAACGCTCGCAGCGAGCGTTGACGTATTTGCTGGTGGCGCTAAACGCTCGCTCTCTCCACCCGCACTCAATCTCCCGCGTATGAGTGTTCCAGCACTATTTCTCACAACACAGGATTGCCAATTGAGTGGATTCTTCACCAAATTTGGTGGAAAATCGTATCAGCCCAGAGCGGCAAATCTACGCACGAGTAACTGGTGGATGTTCTTGCCCAATATAGCGACATTTATGCATAGCTTCACCCATCACCTGACTGATTCTTTGACCAAATAATTGTAAATATTGCAGTTGGCAATACTCCCTTGCCAGAACCTGAAGAACAGATGTCCGCAGTTCCCTCAATACGGCTGATCATCCCGCACGCACCGACGTAAGTGTTAACATTCAACACTCCCTGAACGTGCATGTACGTTCGCAAGAGAGGCATACATAACCGACTCCTATAGATCTGGATCTCCTCTTTCCAATGGTGTTTTTTTGTTTTTAGCTGTGATGAATAGTTTTTGAGATACAGAGGTTAAAAAAGACCCCCCCATTGGGCTCCCCGACTGCGCCTGAGGGGACAGTCGCGTCCGCACCGCGCGCAAGGAAAGGGTTAGAGATAAATGAGACGGCGGTGCTGCCGTCAGGGTTAAGGGGAGATGGGAAAGATGAAGAAGATAAAAATGAGGAGATATTTTTGGCTAGGTGCTAGAAGTTTCTGGAAGAATTAGAAAAAGCAAGATTTTGACATTTACAATTGATGAAAGAGCTTTTGGTAAGTCGAAGAATAGATTTGGCACGATTCCGGGCAGAAATTTAAAGACGTAAATATTGGGGATGGAAGATATCATATTTGTTGCCCTACGTTGTACACCAAATTTTGCAATGTCCTTTACGTGGTGGGGAGACAATAACTTTACCACATATTCTAATTGTTGTTTGACTAAACTATTGTACAGCGGAGAGAGAGAGAGAGAGAGAGAGAGAGAGAGAGAGAGAGAGAGAGAGAGAGAGAGAGAGAGAGAGAGAGAGAGAGAGAGAGAGTGTTTCATTTGTCATGAAACTGACCTCGCTCCCTCTTGTTTGGAAGGACGGTTGGGAGTGAGTATACGACGGGGACAAGGAGGGCAGGGAAGGAAGGTAGGGGTAGTGAGGTGGCTGTGAATTGGTAAAATATTGAAAAGATTATGTACAAAATTCAAGACCATCCCCGCACCTTGAAGTAGCATAGTCAGTGATTGTGCCAGGGTCACTGACCTTGTTTTTTGCCGATGATCCAGTAATCCTTGCGGATTCACTGCAGGTTCTGATTATGACTCTCGAGGCACTGCACAGAGAGGCGAAAGCCTTGGTACTCCGCGTCTCTTGGACGACGACCTAGGTACAGGCTTCTGTAGTCTTGCTAGATGAAACAGAACATTATGTTAATGCATGTGGCGAGGTCATTGATATTTTGGAAAATTTCACATACCTCGGTAGCGTAGTTCAGAACAACACCGGATCTGCTCAAGAAGTATTATGGGGCTTGGCCCATGGTCTTATGGTTTTGGTCAGCATGAGTATTTCGCGTTGTCGACACTTTTGCAAAAGAAGAAAGATCCAGATAATGATGCCGCCTGTACTCTTTGTCCTATTCTATGTCTCTGTGACATGAACTCTATATAGCGATTCGAAGAGGCGGAATGACGCTTGTGTTAATAAATGCCTACGGAGAATCATGTCATATCGCTGGAATGACTTTTTGTCAAACCGGCGATTGCTCTGTGAAACTGATTCGAGGCCAATTACCTGTTTAGTCAGTGAACGCATACTACGGCTACGGGCATCTTACACGTTACTCACCTGACCCTGCTCGCCCGGTTATTTTTATCACCAAGGGGAGTAGGCCAAGTGGACGCCCACAAAGTTCATGGATTGAACAAGTCAATAGATCCTGCTATTAGGTACTTGGAACAGTAAGAATGCCCGTATTTGGACTTGACCACCGTGGAAGGTCCTGTCGTCATAGGTTGGGCAAGGCCTACGGCTGATAACCCCATCAATTGATTAATTGGAATATATTTTCACTCTTCTGATATTATTTTGAACTACGATTCTTTGCAAGTCATTTTAACGTAATGCCTTGGCGGGCTGGTGGCCACGGTGTTCCCTCTGCCCGTTTTCCTGGACTCCCGAGGCCCCAGTCAGTCCGCCGCTGGCACTTTCTAGAGCTAGAATTGTTTTCAGAAGCGTTGCCCTATATGGAGAGTTTGACGTGCCTTTAATTTGCATCAGTAGTCTTGATTCATATATATGTTATACAGAACAATACCCTGAATTTAGCATTGCAAGATAGGCTAATGTTAATAAGATATGTAGCGATTTTTTTATTTATCATTATGCATATGTTCTGTTATTTATGCTCCAATTATTTTACTTGCTCTGTATACATTATTACCTTCCTAACAATAATTCCTGCAATTTTTTAAAAATATATTTTCATTAACATTTTTTCCAGTAAATGCGAAAAGTATGACCATTTAAAAAAATAAATTAGCAGGACACTTTATTATATGCCCATATTTTAAAATATACATGTTTTATTAAATGTACATTTTATTTTATGTACATATTGATCCGGCCCCTGGTAACGTTTTTTGAAAGACATTTTTCGCTTAAAGATGAGGATATAAGGACATGCCACGCCAATAATTATCGTCGGGTTTGATTATAAATTATTTTATCTGCTGGTAGTAGCATTTTCTACCTGCCTTTTCTTTTTATTGGGTTTGCTTGGTGGTATTTTTCGTTTATTTTTAAGTGTCAAGCTTAAAATTATATATTTATTGTACCAAAATATCATTGTTAGTAGATGTCACTTCAGTGCTTTTAGCATGCTGAAAGTGGATGAAGTGAGAAGCATAAAGGTTCCACTACGAAAGCCAGATTCATAAGAATGAACTGGTATATATATATATATATATATATATATATATATATATATATATATATATATATATATATATATATATATATATATATATATTATTTTCAATGTTCGTGTCAAGTTTGTCCAGGATTCATATGTTGGTCGCATATTGGGTCAATTGACAAGGGTGAGATCTGTTTCGGCGGAATAGGGCTCTCGGGAATGGTTTCGATGTTCTTAACAGTTAATACGAATGCGAAGTTACCGTTGTTATTTCTAGCAGTGTGTCTACCGTCCTCAGTTACACAAAAATATACAAGGACATCCGGAGACTACAGAAAAGACAGATGACCTACACAAGGCAGCTCTCGAAGATAGGTTGCTCACAAAATTCCTTTCCCGTCCATAAATGCATCTCCATTTAAAGGTTTCAATTGTGTTTGCCTCAACTAAATACCTACTCAGTTTGTTTCACTCTTCAACTACTCTGTTCGTGAACCAATTTTTGCCTTTTTTTCTAAACTTGAATTTATCCTACTTATATCCCTTATTGCGTGTTCTCATATCACTTTTCAATATGATCACTTTATTCATATTGTTAATCCCCTTAATCCATTCAAACCTTTCAATAAAAATCCCCACGAAGTCTACGCCTTAAGTCTATCCCTGTACGGTAATTTCCTGACTCCCTGGATGATTTTCGTCATTGTCCTCTGTATTGTTTCAAGGGTATCTATATCCTTCTTGTGATAGGGGCGCCAAAAATGAGCAACATAGTCCAGGTGTGGTCTAAGCAGACTCAAATACAGTTTAAGCTCATGTTGCTTACGCTTCTCGAAATAAAACCTAAGACTATTTGGGCGGTTTCTAGTGACAATACACTGAATTCCGGGTCGAAGATCAGAGCTCACACGAACTTCCAAATCTCTCTCGCAGCTGTTATATCATGTGTACTTATTTGGGGGGTTATTTCTTCGCACACTAAGTACGTTACATTTGTCGATACTGAATTCCATTATCCATTTGTTGGCCCACTCATACAGGTCATATGATTCCACCTGGAGAATCTCGGTATCATTGTCTGAGTTGATCAGTCTACCTATTTTTTGTGTCTTCGGCGAACTTTGCTTATGTCGATGGTTATAACATAGTCAAGATCGTTAATGGGGGGCAGTTAAGGGTCAAAAAATCGAAAAATGCAGATATGCAAGGAATTACAGTGATAGTATAGAAAATTATTCTGCAAGGTTTACATGAAAATGAAATAAAAAAAAAAAATAATTATGATGTTTTTGGGGGGTTTGGGCCATTTTTCAATTGAATAAATCTCAAACACTAATGCTTTAAAAATTATCAAATTATGTGTGCTTACTCCTTACAACAGAACAAAAAATATTTAGTTGAGAACATTTTTGAAAAATGTCTTAATTTTGTTATGTTTTTATAAAGATCGTCATACTGCATTTTTTTCCGAAAAATGGACTCCAGAAAATTTTCGACTTCGATATACAATATTATGCTAAACTAAAATTTTAGATTAGTGTTCTCTCATCAATATGCATTTTACATAATGAAAATCCCTTGAAAACTTTGAGAGTTCTATTCATTTGAAGTTAAAAGAAAGTAGTTTTTCAGGAATGCAGTTTAAAGTTCGGGTGAAAATTAAACAACTGTTATTCACATTTTTATTTAAATTTTAGTTCCAATCTATTTGTAGCTGTTGTTAAACATTCCCCCTACAAACTAGGCAACTTCCATTCATCTACATTTTACATGTAATACAAAAAATATTGCATGTGGTTGATTACCATTATTTGGGAGCAACCCAAACTTGTTGTTGCCAGGACTGAATGTTAGAAAGCGCCAGCTTCATAGTCCGAACTTTTCCCCTGGCATCTTCCTCTTTTTGGCTTCCTGTGCACTCTTGGACTTGTTCTATCAAACTCAAACTTTATTTCTCCTTGCAAGGAATGCAGAATCTTGGTCAAACCAAGAGCAGCAAAGACAGACCCCTCTTCATAACTGAAGTTATGCTGCATGACACTGACGATGGTAGAGAATATTACTTTGTCATACCCAGCAAACTTGAATTTTAAAGTGGAGTTTTATTAAGTTTGTTTACTCCCTTCTTAGGCGTCATATCAGGTGTGACTGCACACACACGCCGCTCCCCGCAACGCCACTGCCTGCTCTCCTCCTCTTCTAGAATTGTTGTAGACGCTGCTCTTGAGCTTTGCTGAGTGCAGTTATTTTCTTGGGAGGCATTGTGAGTGTAACAGCCAAATAACTGAAAATACAAAAGGAGAAATTGGGCGCGAAAGCCCCGCGCACCATCATTTCCGACTGTTTTTAGGTTAGGGGTGGGCAGGTACTGGTACCAGTACCGGTACTAACGGTACCAGCTATACGGTACGGTACCGGTACCAGACTGATTGGTACCGTTACCAAAACTAGCCAGTCGCTCATCCTGACCCTCATTTATTCCTCACACGAGTGAGAGGCTGAGACTGAGTGCCTGAGTGGATATCTCGGTGATATGGAGATTCTCTCTCTCTCTCTCTCTCTCTCTCTCTCTCTCTCTCTCTCTCTCTCTCTCTCTCTCTCTCTCTCTCTCTCTCTCTCTCCACTGAATGAAGTGAATATTTAATTTTCGATAAATAAATAGCATATATATAGTTAATATGGATAGACTCATAGTCTAATAACGATAACAGTATATATATAAGCAAAACTTTAAAAAAAAATCGGACATGAAGAATTATCTAATAGAGAAGTTAATAAAATAATGGAGCCGAACAGGAGATTGGAAACATCAGGCAGGACAAAATGGCGGGAAGACGGACATGCAGCGACTCGCACAGCCAGGCCCAACAATTCACAGCCAAGCATGGCGGGCGAGCGTGTCCCTATAAGCTCAGGCACAGAGAATCCAAGCAGTTCTAATACCGGAACTGGTACCGTTAGTCTTCCGAAACTTTGAGCGGAGCCCAGTACCGATAGTGTCATGAGCACTCGGTACTGGTCAGTACCGAATGTAATCGATTCCACTCGCCACTCACCAGTACGGAGTGCCGATTATCTACTCGGCACTGACCAGTACCGAGTGCTCATGACACTATCGGTACTGGGCCCCGCTCAAAATATCGGAAGACTAACGATACCAGTTCCGGTATTAGTACCGTTTAGAATCTCAATGGCGGCGCTTGTAGGGACACGCTCGCCCGCCATGCTTGGCTGTTTTATTAACTTCTATAGTTTTGCTAATATATATATATATATATATATATATATATATATATATATATATATATATATATATATATATATATATATATATATATATATATATATATATATATATATATATATATATATGCTAATTTTTATCGAAAATTAAATACTTCATTCAGTGGAGAGAGAGAGAGAGAGAGAGAGAGAGAGAGAGAGAGAGAGAGAGAGAGAGAGAGAGAGAGAGAGAGAGAGAGAGAGAGAGATTTTTTACAGAAAATTTAATTGGGAATTTCGTCAGACGTCATGAAGATAAAAAAAAATACTCGACGGTACTGGTACCGGTACCTGAGTTTTCGGTACCATTACTAACGGTACTCGATAACGGTACCTACCCATTCCTATCTTCGGACGTCCACTTTCAACAGTGCCCAGCGCAGCCTGGAGAAAGTATCGTACAGCAAGAGGAAAAAAAAATCAAGCCAAATAAAGCAATAAATTACAGAGATATGAAGGTAAACAGTAGATTATCCAAACCTCAGCTGACCGAGCGTTTAACGGCTAGGTATTTAACTGCGTAAAACAACCATTTAAATGCGTCACATGTCTGGCAGGCGCACATGGCATTGAGGCTCGGCGCAGTGATGCCCGAACTTACAGAAAATGCATTATTCCATTTTTCGATATTTTGACCAATCTCCCCCCCCCCACACACACACACACACCTACCCACCCCTTACTACCCCATTAAATTATATGAGAAACATCAATGGACCCAAAACTGATCTCTGAGGGACTCCGCTAGTAACTTGGGCACAATCCAATCTATCGCCATTGATCTGAACCCTCTGCGTTCTGTCTCTAAGCCACCAATCGATCCACTTCAGAACTTTACCCTCTATCCCGTGAACTTCTATTTAGTAAGTAGTCTTGGGTGAGGCACTAAGGAGTCCTCGCTGAGTCACTAGTAAGTCTATGTATGGTGAGGCACTGTGAGTCTATGGTGAGGCACTTGGAGTCTATGGTGAGGCACTAGGAGTCTTTGGTGAGGCACCGAGTCTTCGGTGAAGCACTGAGTCTTTGGTGAGGCACTAACCCGTTACCGTTTTTATGTTCCTGTTTTGGGCAACATTTGTGTGTGTTTATTGTTAATGGTAGTTAGGCTCGAACTGTTACCTCACTGTTCAGGACAGGAGTCACAGTTACTGCACTTCACAAAAGTTTGTTGGATTCATCTGCCATAGGTACCTAGCAATAATCACTCAGAAGACTACTGAAAATATTATTACCTTGCCCCAAGGACATCAACAAATTATCTAGAACGGGCAGAGGGTACCTATTATCCTCAGGTACTTCATATACATTCCTAAAACCGATGACAGGCATATACCTCCCGTCCTCTTTAGGGAATAAGAAAAGAGGAGAGTTCTGCGGAGATCGTGAATGCTGAATAACTCTTTGTTCCAACATATCTTTAGCCTGCTCATCAACAATTTGCCTTTGACTATGTGGTAATCTTTAGGCTGAAATGTACACTAGTTTGGTGTTGTCGTTTACACTGATATGGTGCACTGTCATGCCTGTCGTTCTTAAAGATTCTCCGGGCAGGGCAATGACATACTGATGGCATTACAATGGCAATGACGATAATGAAGTAAAAGCTTTAAAAGCAGACTCTTAAGTTCGGGATAGTCAACCAAAGAGTCGACAGATGAAGCCAGAGTCATCTTGTTGCTGGCAGGGAATGACCCGCGCCAACGCAAGTACGTGATAATTATAAAGGTTCTGGCACCACACGTCCATCGAACGCTAACGCACGACTCGAAAATACTCCACTTCCGAGCATAAAAGGACCGCCAGTGCCGTTAACCACCAAATCTACGGTCCTGTTTTCCTTGCGTACCGTATTCAGGGTATACTTTACTGTTAACGTGTCTATATGGCTAGGCCCGTCAATGCAGACATCACAACCTACGGTGGCGTTAGGGACTGACACGGGAATGGGCACTGCGGTTCGGTGAGGGATTTTGTGATTCCCTACTACTGTCGCAGTGACACTTTTCCATCCCCCGGAAACGTCAGTTTGTTTTGATGGATTATCTTGAAGTTGTGTCGTGTCACAGACAGGCACAGACACCGTGGAAAGAGCTGTAAGTTAGGTAGGCACTGCGTTCGAAAGAGAAACACCTTCTGCCCCTTGCTGGGGCTTTTTCCAGGGGGAGGAAAGGCGCACAGGTTCATCCAAGGCCTTAAAAGCTCTTCCTTGAAGTCTGTCTGTAGGAATATCCTAAAAGACCGTCAGACGGCAGCGAAAAGGTTGACGCCACAAAAAAAAAATCCAAAAGTATGGCAAGAGTGTTTTTGCCTAAATCACAGGTAAACGAATAACACCAAGGATATTGAGAATATCGCTGGTGACACCTAAAAAGGTTTAGGTCAAAGGGTCGAAGGTTCAAGCGATCTTCACACGACGCGCGTTTTAAATCCATGTGCATGCCTTCACACAAACCATTGATCGCAGCGCCGGTTGAAAAGAATCTTTCATAGGACCCAATTTTAGTTTAAGTGCCATAATATTAGGCTGACCACCCGCGCCCACAACAAATTCTAGCAAAGTACTATCGGCAGGCTCAACTGCAGTCTCATTTTCCTCCGACACATTTTTTTTTTGGGGGGGGGGCTCTCAGCTTCCCTTGAACGCGTGCTCTTCCCGTGACTACCTGCCCGCTATTTCTTCAGTCTTGCCACAGAGAAACACTCATCAGTGGCTATCGGTACTGTGAATGACACAGCATTGGCCAGTACACGCGGCACGGCTAGACGAAGACGACGGCGTGTCTTTTGATGAAACGTTTCCTGACTTATGCGTGCCCTCCTCGGCATTTTCTCTTTTCGATCTCCCCGGCGCTTTATGCAATCACCAACGATATGACCGTCTCGCTGGCAATAGGAACAGGTGAATTTGGAGTTTCCGGTGGTGGATGCAACTACAGATGAAGTGAAAGCGCTACCATAAGCATTTTCCTGCTATTCTACAGGTACAGCGGAGCACGATGAAACTTCTTTTTACTCAATTTTTGTCTTCAGTTTGAGCACGAAGTCGTGTATTTCGTCACTGGAGCTGTATGCAAGAGATAAGGTACTCTTTCGACACCTGCTTTTCAGGGCAATCATGTCAATGAAAAAAAAAAAAAAAAAAACCCAGCCGATTGGCGTTCACTTGCCCGTTAAAAGGGTCCTTACCTCCTGCATTTCCTAAGAAAGTGTCCACAGTCAAATTTACACCTTTTACGAGGCTGTGTTTCACATCCTGGGAGTACGTAAGCAGACACCTACCGAAACGGGCCACTCCCGGTGAAGTATATAAGGGAAGCGAGGAGGGTGCTACAAATTAACGAAAGACCCTTCCTGTGCCCTTACTTTACGTTTCTGTATTGTCTCATTAACACCTCAGAGTAATTTAGCATGGTCTCTAAAGACACATCCTCATGCTTTCCACACCACACTAGTACATACACACAATACACACACACACACTTTCCTCAAAATTTAACAAAATTCAAAATGCCTTCAAAGCACTCCGTTTCGGGGGATGTGACCACAAATGCCCCTTTTGGCTTCCGACCTAAGAGGTATTTTGATAGCTCTTCAAACTTTTTCTTTATTAACTTCAGCAAAATTCCCGGTTTTCGTTCCAATTTCCATTCTGTGGAACATCATCTCTCCTCCTCTAAACCACACTTCCTCTTCCTCACCAAGAAACTGGTTCCTGAGGCTAGTGACAGTAATTTCTACTCTACTATGTTTCCTCCTTTTTTTTACAGCATGGGAGGTCAAGTCATAGGAAGGAGGAAATACAGACAAAGGAAGGTTCTTCCAGAGTTTACCAGCGGAAGGGCTAAAATAATGAAGATGCTGGTTAACTCATATAAGGGATTTCGACAGTATGGGGATGGAAATGAGCAGGGATACAAAGTCGAGTGCAGCCTGGCCGCGGGAGGGGGGAGGAGGCATGCAATTAGCAAGTTCAGAATAGCAGTCACCATGAAAATATCGGTAGAAGACAGAAAGAGATGCAAAATTGCGGCGGATTTTAAGAGGTACTAGACCGTCGGTAAGAGGAGAGGAGTTGATGAGACGAAGAGATTTAGACTCCACTCTGCCCAACAGAACTGTGTGTGTGGTGTGTGTGTGTGTGTGTGCATGGAGCATGCATAGGACGGTAGTTTGAGGGGTTGGAACGGTCACCCTTCTAAGACACAGGCTGTATTTCAGAATAATTCTGGCAGGAAGGAAATGTAGATGTTGAAAGGCAGAGACGAAAGAGTTTAGCCAGGCAGGCTGTCAGCATGGAAGCTGTGTTTAAGGGCAATAGGAGGTACTCCATCAGGCCTATAAGGCTTCTAAGAATTGAGGGCAGAGAGTGTATATAAGACATCATTCTTAAAAATCTTGATAAGACACAGTGGAGTCAGAGGGGGATGAGTAGGAGGAATATGCCCTGAATTGTCCAGAGAGGAGTTTTTAGAGAACTTTTGAGCGAAGAGTTCGGCCTTAGAGATAAATGTGACGGCGATGCTGCCGACAGGATAAAGGAGAGGTAGTAAAGATGAAATAGAAAAATTGTGTGAGATATTTTTGGCGAAGTACCAGAAGTCCGATCTGGGGGCATTTATGATCCCCTGCATGCCTCACCCCCTCCCGCGGCCCCGCTGCAGTTAAATAGAATAGTCTGAAGAAATAAATGTTAGGAAGAGGTCTAGAATGTTGAGAGTATCTTCAAGGTGGTCGGGAATACGTGTAAGGTGTTGAAGCAACCGCTGAAGCTGAAGCGTAAAGTTGTAGGCTTGTTCACCTGGTTAGTCAGTGAGAGGATGATAGCCAAAGCTGGTGGTGAATATTGAGATCTCCAAAAATGGAAATTTCAGCAAAGGGAGAGTGAGTCAATATGTGATTCATTTTAGAGTTCAATAGTCAAAGAATTTTACATAGTTGGTAGATTTATGCAAGAGATAAACAGCGCAGACGTATTTAATAATAGAATGACAATGAAGTCTTAGCCAGATGGTGGAAAATTCTGAAGTCAAGGTCGTAGTCACGAGTTCAAGTTATGTCGTTGCTTACTTAGATGCAACGTCCAGCTTTGGATTGAGATTGGAATAGTGATAGTACGAGGCGGCTTACAAAAGGTGTTAGAGCCTTCACACTCCTGCTAATCATGATCTTTACATTTTCTCCCGGAATCGTACCAAATATATTCTCCGACTAACCAAAAACTCTTTCATCAATATAAAGTGCCGCAATCTTGCTTTTTTCTAATTCTCCTAAAAACTTGTCACCTAGCCAAAAATATATCCTCCAATTTAACTTCATATTTTCTTCCTCTCCTTAATTAAACCTGACGGCAGCACCACCGTCACATCTATATCTAAGGCTGAACTGTCCGCTCAAATTTCCTGTAAAAAGCTCCACTCTGGACGATTCAGGGCACACTCCTTCTAGTCATCCCCCCTCTGACTCCACCATGCCTATTATTAAGATTCTTAAGAATGCTGTTTTCATTTCCCTCACTGGCATCAATCCTCAGAAGGCTTATGGACCTGATCCCCCCTCTCTCGGCCCCACTGCACGCGATTTTCTGCTCTTGTTCAACCTTATTCTATCCAAATCCCTTTTGCAAGAGTTTACCAGCATCATTCTTCTATCCCTTCCGCTGGTAAACTCTGGAGCAGCCTTTCTTCGCATGTATTTCTCCCTGCCTACGACTTGAACTCTTTCAAGAGGAAATTTTCACCCGGATTTGAGTTACTTTCTGGACTATCATTCTGTTTTCTTTTGTCACACCAGCGCCTAACTTGCTTGTTTTTATTTTTTTATTTTTTCCTTCTCCCTTTGAGCTGCCTCCAATGCTGTAAAATGATAAATGTTTATTGATTTATAAAACTTTATCTTGAAGTCGGTTCTGTTCTTGCCCCAAATAGTTCTCCCCTTTTTGTTTTCGCTGATTCAACAAATTTGAAAGAAACGCATGGAAACATGAAGTATGTTTTGGGAAAAAGAGTATCGGGACTTTAAGCGGAATGTGTGCATTGTTTTAAAGGCTGTGGCACTTTTACATGGAATGATGCTGAAATCAAAATATAATAAAGTCGAAAATCATGTTTCTATATTTTTGAAGTTTTTTTTTTTAAGCGTAATATAAGTCTCATTCTTAAATTAGGAGCAGCGATTATGACTTTTTCGTTTTTTTCTCTCTTTTTATCGTCCTCGAGCTCATTCCTTTAACGGAAAAAAATAATGCATTTATTTTAAAAATTAGTCACTATCACTTGAAAACACTGCCACATAGAAAATTTCCAAAAACAGATTCGAATTCAGCGTTACGGGTACTAGAAAGTTCAACCATATTAGTTCATCGGACACAAAAATATATTGTCGCCATCATCATCAGCTGCATAATCTTCATCATCAGCTTTCTTCTTCATCTCTTCCGCCTTCTTTTTCTTCAGGTTCTTCTTCTTCATTATCTCCCCTGATTTCTTTTTTTTTCCTCTTCTTTATGTTTTTATTAGTTTCGCGTTCTTTTCTCTTTTTCTACTTTTTCTTCTTCCTTCTTATTTAGTTTTCTTTTTTTCTTCTTTTTCGTGTTTTCCTTCTTCTTCTTCTTCTTCTTCCTCTTCTCCGTTTTGTTCTACTTTTCTTTTCCATTTTATTATTTTTGTTCTTCTTCGTCTTTTCTTCTTTCTTCATATACTTCTTCGTCTTCTGCTTCATCTTGACAGTAATTATATATACACTGAATGGTCTATTATGATATTATGGTAAGGATGTTGGAATAGAAAATAAAATGGAGAGGAAAGAAGGAAGAGGGAGAGGAGAGCTATTGCCCTCTTCTCGCAACACAGAAATCCACTCTCCACCTCTTCGGGGAACCAGCACAGTGGAGTGAAAGGGTAGTTTATGTGTGCTTTATTCCCCTCACTGCTCCTCCTTACCTTCTTCCCCATTTCACATTCCTACACAACTACGTATCTTCCATTCTCCATTTCCCTCATTTTCATACCCGCCTCCTTCCTCCACTCCTTCCTCTTATAATTCTTGCCCCTCCATTCTCATCCTATTATCTCCACACTCATCGTTTATGGCCCTCACCCTCATATACTGTTCTCCTCTCCCCTCCCTTCTCTTTCTCCACTTTCCTCAGACTTGACCACTACCCATCACCAAACTTCAGCACTCCTTGTTTCACTGCACCCTCCCTTTGCCGACACTGATATCATTTACTCCACTGTCCTCTACGTATTTTTCTCACCTTTCTCATTCTTCGCCCTCCACCATACTCTTTATCAACTCGTTAATCCCTCTCCACCACGCATTAATTTTCCGTTTCTTCACTCCACTCTTCCCGCCCGTCTCCTCTCTCATCACTCACTATACCATCCACCACCCTTCCTTCTCATCAGTTCACCTGATTCTAATCCCTCCACCACATGTTGGCTTTATTCTGGTGAAAATAATTGTATAAGTTACCGGGTCTGGCAATAGGTTTAGTGCTGCAGGCTTACACTACTTCACATTACCATACAGGCAGTATTTTTATGTTAAAAAGCACTTCACTAAGGAGGTGTTCAATTCACTGATTCAGTTAATACTAAGGTTTCTGTAAAAGTGAGTTAGTGAGCATATGGTGTTGTAGTCCGTTGATATTCAGTTTAAGTGATCAAGCGGTAGCGGCAATTGTCTCCCTGAAGACGTTCAAACAATTTAGGTTTTTGTTCTCATATTTGCTCGATGATTACACTTCATATACGGTCAGAACGAATCATAGTTTATATTTTTTTATCGAAGCGAAAATGCGCTTATATAAGTTATGTAGTGGTGCCCTACCTCCACAAAAAAGTTTCCTCACAGATCTTTGCTTGAATATACAATGTCCAAATACTTCTTTTAATAGAGGTATTGGATATTTAATAGGCAATATGCACCAATATTTATTTACTAACTTTAGTTACTCCGATGTAAGCTATGTCAATTAAAATCCTAACAAGTTGGGGGATTATGAAGTAATGTGGGAAATCTTGATTTATCACCCAAATCAGCAGCAGGGGTTCCCAACCGATGGGTTGAGACCTCCTGGGTGGTCGGGGTGGATTGGGTAGGGGGTCACGAAGCCTTGCAAGAAAGAAACGGCTTGGGAGAATAGTTTTTATAGCTGATCGTTTTGACATTGTTTTCTATGCTTTTATACTGCTGGTGCTGTATGCTTCTGCTGGTGAGTGTTGAAAGAGAACAACAGGGTATCTTTTGGCTCAGTTATAGGTAAATAATTGTGTATTAAAAATTGTGTAGGACAAAATACTGATATAAGGGGGTCGCGTGTGTTTCATCATTCGAAGAAAAGGGTCGGTAGTGCAAAAGCGTTGGGAACCACTGCGAGTCTAAGGAGTAGTGTGTAGGAACGGAACGTGACATACACCTGTGGCTAGGTGGTTGATATAGGGGAGGATTAAATCCTAGGAAAGGGCATAAGCCCCAGTGGGACCTCGTTGGCCATTTATATGACTAGTTTTATTATATACATTCATTTGTATATGAGTAAGTAAAATATACTTAATCAAGCATAGTAATCCTGTAATAGGACACCAATCAGTAATTTGTTAAGTTGATCGAAATTTAGACAAGAAAAGTTGATTATTTTTCTCGTTTGTGAAGTCGAGGTGAACTCAAAGTGTTGACCAAGGAGTAGACTCGAGCTAAACTTCTTGATCATAGAGGACTCAGATTTCGCACTTTTAGGTATGAACGCGTTCTTACTGAAGACATTATGACTTAAATCTAAAGTTATAAACAGAAAT
>NC_066529.1:20326917-20396917 GCF_024679095.1 Eriocheir sinensis | reverse complement strand
ATATATATATATATATATATATATATATATATATATATATATATATATATATATATATATATATATATATATCTATATATATATATATATATATATATATATAGATATATAAAAATATATATATATACCTTTCTCTATCTCTCTCTAATATAGATATATAGATATATATATATATAAATATATATATATATATATATATATATATATATATATATATATATATATACCTTTTCTCTCTATCTCTCTCTCTAATATATATATATATATATATATATATATATATATATATATATATATATATATATATATATATATATATATATATATATATATATATATATATATATATATCTTATCGCAACTGCGGTGATTTCAATAATGTTGACCTGGAGAATGAGACACCCGCACGTCGACACGAACCTTTATTTTGATCCTGTTCGGTCAAAACCTGGAACACAATTTGTATTACTAGGACAAAAGAACAAGTCAACTAATATGGCATTATAATGACAGAACAGGGGCGACGTATTTACATATATGACACGAGAGCGAGTTAACTTACGTGTTTCGGTATCTCGGACTCGGATAAACTCAGACAGAAAGTATATCAGTGTGGATAGTACCAATTCTTGACACCGTCTGCTCCCTCTTCTCCCTTATAGCTCACCCTCAGGGCCTCTGACGTGAGTCACCCTCAGGACCTTATGTAAGCATTCACTACATTAACCCAGCATTAACCCTATGCGATAAGACCGGCGTACGCATAAACATCAACCGATGACCTCTGACCCGACACTCTCTCCCTCACTCTGTCTCTCTCTCTCTCTCTGTGTCTCTTTCACCCTCTCTTTGTCTCTCTGAATGGCGGTAACATATATATATATATATATATATATATATATATATATATATATATATATATATATATATATATATATATATATATATATATATATATATAAATATATATAAGCCACTCCCGTTGAGGTACATTCGGGAAGTGAGGAGGGTGATGCAAGCCCACCAGAGACACTTCCCGTGTACTCACTTTCCGTTTCCCTATTGTCTCATCCACACCGAAGAGTAGCTCCTCTTACTTTCCACACCACGCTACATATACGCTACACACACACCACTTCCTCAAAATTTACCAAAATTCACAATGGCTATAGTATTTACAACCTCGGAGTCTCCATCTGGGGGGGGGGGGGGGGGCATAAATGACCCCAGATCTGACTAAATTTCTGGCCAACGACCAAAAAGGGGTCTTGATAGCTTTTCGAACTTTTTATTCATTAACTTCTGCAACATTCGTGGTCCTCGTTCCAAATTTCATCCTTTGGAACATCATCTCTCCTTCTCTAAACCTCACCTTCTCTTCTTCACCGAAACACAGGTCTAGGAGACAGTAATCTTTACTCCGTCCGCTCCTACTGTCTCTATCCTAAATTTCAATCCAAACCTGGATGTTTCGTTTACATACGCAACGACATTACTTGCTCTCATGATCACGACCTTGACTCTTTAAAATTTTCCACCGTTTTGACGATACTTCATTGTCACTATATTACTAAATGTATCTGTGCTGTTTATCTCTCACCTATTTGTACCAGCTATGTAAAATTGTTTGACTATTGAATTCCAAAGTGGAGCTTATCTTGACCCACTCTCTCTTTGCTGAAATCTCCAGCCTAGAAGATTTTAATATTCACCACCAGGTTTGGCTTTCATTTTCCTTCACTGACCAGCCTGGTGAACAAGCCGACACTCTTGCTCTCCTCAATGACCTTGAGTAGTTGGTTCAGCACCTTACACGTATCCCCGACCGCCTTGGAGACACGCCCAACATTCTAGATCTTTTCCTAACTTATAATCCTTCCTCTAACTTCAAACGTTTCTTTATGTTGGGCTCCTCCGATCACAACCTTATTTCAGTATTATTTCCTATCACTCCTGTAAAGCCTCTGGACCCACCGAATAGGCGGTGCATCTGACATTTTGCTTTAGCTCGGTGGGTCGACCTGAGGTTGTATTTTTCCGATTTTCCATGGAATGACCACTGCTTCCAAGAGAGAGACCCCTCTTTGTGTGCCCAGCGTATTACTGAGGTGATTGTCTCTGGAATGGAGGCACACATTCCACGTACTTTCTCTACTCCTCATGCTAAAAAGCCTAGGTTTAATCACGCTTGTTCTAGTGCTATCAAAGATAGAGAGGCCGCTCACAAAAGGTACCAGAGCCTTCGCAATCCTGCTTATCATGATCTTTACATGTTAGCCCAGAATCATGCTAAATCTGTTCTCCGACTTATCAAAAATAATTTCATCAATAGAAAATGCCACAACCTTGTTTTTCTTTCTATTTTTTTCCAGAGACTTCTGGAACCTAGCCAAAGAGATCTCCGATTTCACTTCTTCATCTTTCCCTCCTCTCCATAAAATGCTGACAAAAGCACCGCCGCCACATGTCTCTAAGCCTGAACTCTTCGCTCAAACTTTCTGCAAAAGCTCCACTCTGGACGATTCTGGTCATATTCCTCCTACTCTTCTCCCCTCTGACTCATTTATGCCTGTTATTAAAATTCTTAAGAATGTTGTTTTCTATGTCCTCACTGGCCTCAAACTTCAGAAGGCTTATGGGCCTGATGGAGTACCTCCTATTGACCTTAAAAACTGTGCTTCCGTGCTGACACCCTGCCTGGTCAAACTCTTTTGCCTTTGCCTTCTAACGTCACTCTTTCCTTCTTGCTGGAAGTACGCCTACATACAGCCTGTGCCTAAGAAGGGCGACCGCACCAATCCCTCAAACTACCGTCCTATATAGCTTTATTTTATTGTCTATCTAAGGCTTTTGAATCTATCCTTAACCGGATGATCATAGGCATCTATCTACTTTTAACTTACTATCTGATCGCCAGCATGCGTTCCGCTAGGGGCGTTCTATAGGTGATCTTCTTGCTTTCCTAAGGGACTCTTGGACATCATCTCTTAGCCGTTTCGGTGAAACTTTTACTGTTGCCCTAGACATTTCGAAAGCATTCGACAAGGTTAGTCAGATGTCTTTGTTTACTAAACTTTCCTCCCACGTCTTATCTTATCTTATCTTATCGTCTTATCAACTCTCCTCCTCTTACTAGCAGTTTTCTACCTCAATATTGCCTCTCTTTCTATCTTTTATCGATAATTTCATGCCGACTGCTCTTCTGAATTTGCTAACTGCATGCCCCCCCCCCCCTCCCCCCTCCCGCGGCCCCCCTGCACTCGACTTTCTTCTCTAGCTCATCCCAATACTGTCCAAACTCCTTTTGTAAGAATTAACCAGCATGTCCATTCTTTCATCCCCTTCACTGGTAAACTCTGGAACAGTCTTCCTTCGTCTGTATTTCCTCCTGCCATTGATTTGACCTCTTTCAAGAGAGGAGTATCAAGACACCTCTCCACCCGAAATTGACCTCTCTTTTGACGAATCTTTACTTGTTTTCTTTTATTGGAGCAGCGATTAGCGGTGGCGTAGTTGGTATGCTGTCTGGCTTCTAATCGGAAGGCTCGGGTTGGATCCCCGGCACTCAGTGGTGTTCAATACGGATTATTGGGCTATTTTTTCAACACTTTTTTTTTCTCTGTTGCCCTTGAACTGCTTCCTTTTCTGTAAAAAAAAATGGCGACATGGATGTGGCAAGGTGGTTGACAAGGACCTACTCGCTTGAGCCAACACCAAAATGATCTGCATGGGCAATCTGGTTCCACTGTGGTTGTGAGAAAGAGCCACCATAAGAGCCGGTTGTTGCCGGGCCAAGTGGTGAGAATGAATAATGCAATATTTTTAAAAAGTCAAATATCTATTTTCCGAGTTAGAGTGATCGTTTGTATAAATCGGAATAAATAAAAGGAGTCTAATAGTCATTATCATTGTATGTTTGACGAGTTTCATCACGCATGACAACTGCATGGACATGCAGCGTTGGCGAACTGGCCTCGATATTATGTACAAATTTTCAGAAAATTAGCACATTTTGATATACATCGTACGTACCACATCCATTTATGTCATTGCTACACCGTATTATTTATTTATAAGTAAGTCTTTTCTGAAAGCTATATAGATTTACTGTAATCTGTGTTCAATAAATGTATCTTTCGATCGATCAATATATCCGTATGTTCATCTTTCCTCAGGGGCTGCCAATGATACAACGTTTCATTTATGGTATACAATGACTTCCTGCTCCTTCACCTCCATCCCCTCCTCTTCTTCTCTTCCTTCTCTTTTTATCTCTTCCCCCTTCCCCGCAGCTTTTCCTCTTTTCTTCTCATCAACTCCATTATGTTTCCCCTTCCTCTGCACATCCTCTCCCTTCCCACCGCCATCCCACTCCTCTTTTCCTCTTCCATTAATTCAATACCACACAGTATGGGACGTTTTCCACCGCCGAGTAACACAGACCGACAGAGCGGCATGGTATTGTTACAAATCACAAGTACAGTCGCGAGATAAAGTGATGTCGCCGCTCTCAAAATGTTTCGTACGGGAGCATTTTAAAGTGACGGAAGCGATATGTATTTATTATGTTATAATGTTCCCTTTTAATGATAATCTATAATACGTTGTGATGTAAAACACGGTAAAATAACATAGTAGTACCTGAATTACAATTATACATTCATTTGCTTTAACAAATGCAACTGCGAATGTCATGTGTTGTCTTCAGTGCTGAAGTACTGAAGACAACCTTGAAATGATTTAGCTCACGTCGTGTGCTTATCTTTGCAAAACAGTTGTTATACGTTGTTCAGATTTAGGCTATATATATATATATATATATATATATATATATATATATATATATATATATATATATATATATATATATATATATATATATATTCTGGGTCATTCCATGAATTGTCTTCTGCAGTTATTAATACACACGCACAGTATGACACGAAGCGAATGGACAGTTGCTGGCATTACTTTGCGTTTTATTGATTAAGAAACGATCAAATAATAAGGTTTCACATTAAACACCTTTTATTCACTATTGTGGCTTCTTATCATAAGCATGGGCACTGAAATATATAGTAAAATTGCTCAGTGACGATGATGAATGAAGAATGCCTTCATAGGTAGGGTTGCCATATCTGAACTATCAAAATTCCGGACGCCTCTACGAACACTCGACCATAGCCTAATATTTGGCAGCGCTGCGATTAGCCTACCCGCCCGACCACCACCTCCATTTCAAAGCCATATTTTCTTATTTCCCCATCTTCCTCGATTATTCTATGGCACTTATAAGCTGTGGACATGTTCCACTGATCACCTCCAAGCATTAGAAGTCTACATGAAGCTTTTGTCATCGTTATATTGACCAAGAAAGGCAATGATGTTTGCGATCGGCGGGAAAGAGTGAGGAGCTTGGAGTTACAAAACACGACTATTCTGAGGCTATTTATTCTTATTTTTCCATCTCCCACTATCCCTCGGTAGTTATAGGCTGTGGGCATCT
Organism: Eriocheir sinensis; assembly: GCF_024679095.1. NCBI lineage: Eukaryota > Metazoa > Arthropoda > Malacostraca > Decapoda > Varunidae > Eriocheir > Eriocheir sinensis. The sequence continues at coordinate 20,391,411 of NC_066529.1, read as the reverse complement.
TCCCTTTATCACTACCATGCATTAGAAGTCCACGGACAGCTTTTGTTATCGTTATGTTGACCACGAAAGGCAAAGAATGAGTCAGGGCTGAATAATAGGTATGGTGCGCGGGCGATGACGTCATCATCATACGAGAGTATAAATAAGATCAATTACGTCATCCTAGTTTAGGATATCGACTAATTATGCATGTCCTATATATTGTGCATATGTTAGATTTAGTGTTGTCAGCAATGATCATGAAAAGATAATTTTACTTTGTTTGAGTAATATGTCGATAATTGGACTTCATTTGACTCTTTCCTTGGTGAACGAAAACACTTTGTGTCAAAATATTTCGACAAGTCTTCGTAAGACATCATTGAATATTTATTTTCTATTTTTTTTTCTAGCTTCTAAAATATATTTAGTTAAGTTATGATGAAGATGCAGGAAAATAATGGTACTCTTGAAAATATATAACGATACTTGGGTGATCGAAAATAAACGTACACGGCGACATCACTTCATATCGCGACTGTACATCACAGCTTCAGACTTTGTTTTCCATCTCATATATCGCTGAGTCGACCTTTCACCTATAATAAGTATGCCATTCTTCTCCTTATGTATGAAAATGTTACCGTGATTGGGTGTCCAAAAAGGTTGACTCAGTGGAGTTATTGACCCTTTTATTCCAAAACTTTCCGAATTCGTTTCAGAGATAGAGTTTTCTCATTTACGTAACTTGCCATTTGTTTAATACGAATCAACAGTTTATCTTAAACTGGAAGAACAAACTTTGTTACTATGTCTTTATTACTTGGCTTCCTTGTGTCTCGATGGTGAACGACTTATGGCAGAAACGATTTTTTGTTTTGTTTTGTTTACGTCTTGGCCTATTGCGCCGGTAGGCTTCTTCCTGGTGGATCCTGATGGTCGGTCCAAGGCTTCTTCCCGGTGGGTCCTGATGGTCAGCCCAGCCCGTTCTGGCGCAGGCGAGTGTTTATAATGGCGCCATCTTGCATTGGCTCATGCTGCCCTCCCGGAGCTCATCTTTAATCCTAGAATCTAGAGTCCGGGTTAATAGGTGGTCTTCTGGACAGCATGTGGGTAGTTTTAAGCCACTCAGCGGCGGCTGAAAAATCCAAGCTTGGTGGCACCGGTCGGGGATTGAACTCGCGTCCTCCGTTCAGCCACCGCCTCCCCAAATGATCATCTAAAATTTATGTCATTGTACATTGATTTAGCAATGCAAAATAAGTTAGCCACACGCTGAAGTAAAACAGCGTAATCCTCTGTTCATACTTTGCATTTCGCTCTGTGAAGAGTAAGTGCTGAGAAAAAAGCAGTGCTAAACAATGAAGGTAAAGTTAAGGCAGGGGGCATACGCTACAGCTGTTCATGACCTCGGTACTCATCTCCGTCTCATTGACTCTTCAGCCTGTGGTGGGTGAGAATCCATTATCACGATACAGGGCTAATGTGACATCCGGGCAACCACAGTTTACCTTTCCCAGGTTTTCGCAAGAATCCATTTATCGACTCGCTTGAAAGGAATAATGAACAGCTGCGAAGCCGGGATTCAAGCCTGGACACATGTATTTATTACCAGGCGCTATAGCCACAGCACCATGGAGTCGCATTAAGTTAGACTATCTTTCTATATCTGGTATGTTTTCTTTGGTAAATAGTGGGTGCTTCCAGAAAAGAAAAGCAACCCGCAAAAAAAAAAAAAAAATGATACCACCCCTGTTGTAGGACCAAGCAGACAACTAAGCAGGAAGGCAGACAAATGGTTTATTTAGTATCATAATTGTTGTTTATATTCCTCTTTCCGTTATTTTTTGTTTTTGTTTTAAGTATCTTACTAAGATACGTCAGTTATTAACTAGTCAAGATTTCATATCCGCTGTTAGTCTCATTTATCTTTGTTTATTCACCGAATTTCACTCTCAATATTTATTTTTTCCTGGCCTAAATGCATCAAACTACTATTACTAATGGAGAAAAACAAGAGATTCATAGAACGATTGTATGGAGTAGGGTTCCGTTTACTGAGATTGTTGGGAATTGTACAAAAGTATTGTATAACCTTAGAAAGATAATAATTATAACTGCTAGTCACTCCTCACAGCAAGGCTAGTCAGGTTGTGGGCTGCCGACTGCACGTGGAGTGGTGGGGTCTTACAGAGAGAGTCTCTGGCCGCGTGTGTTGACCAGTTTCCACCTCAAACCCTGTGTGGCGTGCCTACTACTGCCAGGTGATACGGGTGAGGTTGGCGAGGACATGTTCTCAGCCGCCACCTCTGGCTCACTCGCTGCGAGAAGTGGCAGACTAGCAATGTGTAGGTGAGTTGCCAACGAGATTACAAAAGGAGCCCGCGCGCGCGCGTGTGTGTGTGTGTGTGTGTGTGTGTGTGTGTTGTAGGCGGCCGCTTTATTTGTTATTAGGTTTGATTTGATTTGATTTCTTTCAATATTTATATTATGGTAAGGTATAGTTAACCTTTCATAACACATGTAACGATATTACACTCTTATTTTCAATGTTGTCTTCTATCTCCTTGTTTGTTTAATACCTATCAGGGATAGGACCAATGTAATTTATTATATTGATGGTAAGCGATTTTTATTCACCCCTGATAGGAGGATCCGAGCTCACCCACCCCACTTAGCCTTATCACCCGTTGGTGGTATCGTATTTCTCGTTAGCCCTGGAGTGAAGTTGACTTTTGGACAATAACAAAATTGTACCGCAATATTGTTACATCATAAACAGTCATTATCGTTTGTGGCACGTATTCAACAACCTACCAAGCAATCTTGTCGAGGTATAAGGCGAAGATTGTGGTGTGGCTGAGAGGGGGATAAGAGCGGTAAGGGTGGCAAGGTAGTGAGTGGAGGGAGAGCGAGTACTTCAGTCCAGTGAGACTTGCGGTGTGGCAGAGGGGAGAGCGACGCAGCAGCGGTGAGAACAATTATGTAGGTAGGTGGGAGCGTTGGTGGGGGGATGTGTACTCGGCGTGTGAGGGTGTTGCCATGGCTAGGGAAGGTTATCAAATCAGTCGCAGCCTCTCTCTCTCTCTCTCTCTCACACACACACACACACACACACACACAGTGTGCAAGTAAATGATCTGTACAAATCAATACTGCTGCCGAAATAGTGGACTGACTGTCGACTGGACCGAGGGTAGACAAAACTCTTAACAGCGCGTGCGCGGGTCATTCGGATTTCCAGTTTGCTTTAGGAGGACCAGTGGTTGCTTTCATAAGGAAATACTATGTGAATATCTACCATTTACCAAATCAGAAATATTTTTAAACCATTGGGGCAATAAAGTAGAGTTGCATACAGTTACAGCTGGTAATTAGTGATGACGATAGTTGAGTCAATGTGTGTGATTGCATAAGAAAAAATACAAAAAACATGACCACGCAATTTTCCAATAACTGAATTTGAGCCACTATTTACAGCTTATAACTAGTTATTCACGGGGAAGTGACTGTGTGTGACTAGCATCCCAAGCGTGAAAAAAAAAAAAATAGAACTAAAGAAGGTATTGTGTTCCGACCGTGAGTCTGTGATGATTGTTAAGGCTTGTAACAAGTTGTTAGTAACTATACCTTGTTCACTTAAGCTATATTCCTGACGCCTAGGAAGGTTGACATTACGTATTTTGCTATGATGATGAATTTTATGGTGAAATTGTGACTTTGTTTTTCCTTCTTTGTACATAGATAAGGACACACTGAGTAAGGATAAAGATGTATATAGTATTTTAAGTAACATGTTATGTAGCGATAATTTTAGCCTATTCCCGTATATATCTTCCTCTATTCCTTATGATTTTACTCAGAAGATAATGGGATGTTACATACATTCATCGTCAGTTTCTTCATCATCAATACATACAACATAACTTTCTAATCAGCAGTTGTTTAGTGTCTAACTTCACTCTGCCTCCACACGCCGAGTGTCGCTCGCGCCGTGATGGTTGCGGCGAGTGACATGTTGCTATAAATAACTCTGTGTTTTCAATATGTGGAGCTTTATCTGCATTTTGACCACACTATAGTGTTCACGAGAATTTTTTCTACGTAACGTAATGATATATTTCTGCAGTCAATGAACAACTGTTGAAAACATCGAGCATAATTACAATATGTTATAAATGTTTTTTAACATCTTCACAGTTCAACTCATCGTAATACCATGTTCTTTTTGTTTTGACAAGTTTTTACAGTACATCTTGATACTACAGTCACAGCTGAGTCTGATGGTGTCAACCAAAACTGGCTATCTCGTATATGAGGTGAGCTATGGCATATAATAAAGAAACATGTCTCACTCGAGCATACAAGATGTGGTCCGACATGAGTGTTAGCGAGAGAACGGTGTAGCCAATCAGCTGCAACCTTACCAACCTTCCTAGGCGCCAGGAATCTAGCTTAAGTGAACAAGTTTTTATTTTATTTTTTTGTAGTAGCTTACTCACAAGGGAGTTCTTGTGTGTGACTAGCAGGAAAATACCAAAATGTAACTAAAGTAGACTTTTTTTTTTTTTCAAACAGGAGTGACTATGAGCAAGTGCTATCAAGAACTATTCACTTGTACCTAATGTTACTTACTCATAGTCACTGTGTGTAACTAGCATGAAAAAAAAATATACTGATTCAGTGAGATGGTGGGGCTTGTTTCTTTGCTACCAACAAGTTAATCTTCGGTACAATCTTTGAAAGGGCTACTCTTATGTCATCTTTGACTGCTAAAGGTGACCGTAACTTTTTGATCAGGCACAATGCTGATAATCCCTGTTCACAGTAGAAGGAAACATCAAGAGTTTCCGGATACATTTCTTTGCTACAGTAGGGTAAGAATTCGCCGTTGTTGATCAGAATCTTGTCAGTGATAAACTTTCAAAACTATCTTTTGCAGATGAATCATTAACAAAGTCAACGAATTCGTCTTGTTGTTCTTCTGGAAGTGATCTGGGGTCCATCTTGAATGGATTTCGAATAAGTTGGCAATCTAAGTCTGTGATGTCAGAAAAAATAGTTTTCCAACTTTTCACTGAGAGAAACCAAGTGCTCATGGATAACAGCACTGACCTTATCCACAGCATCTTTACGCAGAGCTGACAAGCTGTCACTCATTATCTCTAAAACGTCATACCGACCTGCTTGGACATTTTCTTGCCAAAGTTTGAGTTTAATTTGAAAATCTCCGTTTGTCGAAAAATCCATCACAGTTGCTGAGTAACCTTGAAGCGATTTTTTGACTGCATTTATGCCAGAAAATATATCAGAGTGTATATATATATATATATATATATATATATATATATATATATATATATATATATATATATATATATATATATATATATATATACCCATGCATGTAATGACAGCAATAATTGTGTCTGAATTCATGGGCTACTCCATGCCCTATAATAGACCTACACCGCCTCCGGTCCCAGACGATTGGTCTTGCCAACTGGTCTAATAGATCAATTGGTCTAAAGACGTCTAGTCTAAAATTGATTTGTCTAATAGACCTATTGGTCTAAAGACAATTAGTCTAAAATTGATATATATATATATATATATATATATATATATATATATATATATATATATATATATATATATATATATATATATATATATATATATATATATATATATATATATATATATATATATATATTAGACCAATTGGTCTACAAAGACTATGGAAAACACTTCAATTTCCTTACATTAAAGTAAAAACATAGTAGTATGACTTAATATCATTAAAATATATTTAAAATACCTAAACATATTTTGAAAAATTAAACACGATGTACACTATTTTCTACTTAGGAATAAAATTGTAAATTATGAGCCAGTGCTGGTTTGCCATTATTCCATTAAAATATATTAAAAATACCAAAAAGACTATGGTAGACCAAATCGCATTGGATCAATTGGTATTAGACTAATGGTCTTTAGACCAATCGTACTTAACCCCATCGCCTCACAATACACGTAAGAACATAAGAACATAAGAACATAAGAACGCAGAAGTCTACAAAAGGCCGGTAGGCCTGTACGAGGCAGCTCCTTTGACCCTTAGCTCCCATGTATCTAACCCCACCTAATATCGCTGGGTACAGCCATGAATTTACTAACCTAACAGGCAGACGAACAAGCGGACATACATCAATTTGTAAGGTTGTGTAGCAAGTGTAGTTCGAAACAGCTTTTTCTCAAATGATAAAACTCCCCAAGTTTCCTTGTTGTGTTGTCAGATATATATACATCTGGTGGTCTAGTCTAGCCTAACACATGTAAGCCACTTCCTACATATAGGTTTGCACATTCAAAAACCGAAGAATTTTGAGAAACCAGTCACGTATCCCGGAATTCCTCTCCCGTACCCCTGGGTGTACACGTACATGAGGTTGAAAACCCATGTGTCTGATGGAGCCATTAAACCAAACAAGAGATTCGTTGAACGATTGTATGGAGTAGGGTTCCGTTTACTGAGATTGTTGGAAATTGTACAAAAGTATTGTGTAACCTTAGAAAGAGAATAATTATAACTGCTGGTCACTCCTCACAGCAAGGCTAGTCAGCTTGTGGGCTGCCGTCTGCACGTGGAGTGGTGGGGTCTTAGGGAGTGAGTCTCTGGCCGCAGTTTCCACCTCAAACCCTGTGTGGTGTGTCTATATTGACTAGACCGTCACGTAAAAAAAAAAAAAAAATGCCAGGTGATACGGGTGAGGTTGGCGAGGACATGTTCTCAGCAGCCACCTCTGGCTCACTCATTGCGAGAAGTGGCACCTAGCAATGTGTAGGTGAGTTGCCAACGAGATAAATAAGGACCTTTGATAACACATGTAACAATATTACACTCTTATTTTCAATGTTTTTATATCTCCTTGTTTGTTTAATATCTATCAGGGATAGGACCAATGTAATTTATTATATTGATAGTAAGCGATTTTTATTCACCTCTGATAGGAGGATGCGAGTTCGCCCACCCCACTCAGCCTTATTAGCACCCGTTGGTGGTATCATATTTATCGTTAGCCCTGGAGTGAAGTTGACTTATGGGCAGTAACAACATTTTACCGCAATATTACATCATAAACAGTTATTATCCTTTGTTTCACGTATTCAACAACCTACCAAGCAATCTTGTCGAGATATTAGGCGAAGATTGTGGTGTGGCTGAGAGGGGGATAAGAATGGTAAGGGTGGCAAGGTAGTGAGTGGAGGGAGAGCGAGTACTTCAGTCCAGGGAGACTTGCGGTGTGGCAGAGGGGAAAGCGACGTAGCAGCTGTGAGACCAATTATGTTGGTAGGTGGGAGCGGTGGTGGGGGGACGTGTCTGGGGAGCAAGGGTGGCACTACGGTACGGTACGGTACGGTAAAGTTTAAATTTTGATAAAAAGTACGGTACGGAATTACGGTACAATATTTTTCATAATGTACGGTACGGTATGATACAAGTAAGGAAAATTTAGCAAAATTCCGAACCGTACCGTGCCACAGGCTTGAAACAGTGATCCTGATTTTTTCTTTTTTACTTTCTTGCTCCTTAGCGCCTGTTAGGCTATATTTAGGAGGCCTGATACATGTATTCACTCTATAAATGTGCCTTTTCAAATTTAATGACGTACCCTAATTATTTTCTCAAATATTTTTTGTGTGTATATATATTTTCCTGATGGTACGATAATGGTACGGAATTACGATACGGTATCTTCACCGTACTGTACGGTACGAAATTCCGGTACGGCATTTTTTCAGGTACGGAGTACGGTTAAAAAATCCGTACCGTAACGTACTGCCAGCCTTGCTGGCGAGAGGAGAGTGTCAGGGATATGTGCTCGGCGTGTGGGGGTGTTGCCATGTCTAGGGAAGGTTATCAAATCAGTCGCAGCTTTTCTCTCTCTCTCTCTCTCTCTCTCTCTCTCTCTCTCTCTCTCTCTCTCTCACACACACACACACACACACACACAGTGTCGATCCTCGACAGGATCGAGGGTAGACAAAACTCTTAACAGCGCGTGCGCGGGTCATTCGGATTTCCAGTTTGCTTTTTGGAGGACCAGTGGTTTAAAAGTCACCTCTTATAACTTATTTTCATATCTAATGAGAGGTCGAGACAAAAAACATTAGAAGCTATACATGTACGATGGGTAATAAGGTGAATAGTAAAGGAAACAGTTATGTTATTTAATGATCACAATAAGAAAACGGAAATGATAAATAATGACTGGAATCCCATAATATAAAGGGGCATGAATAAGGGTTGAGGCAGATTAGGAGATATCAAATCACCAGAAATGATAAGAAAGAGTATTATTCTATATTGTCACTACTTTCACACCCACGAACTCCGTGGTGCTCTATGAAGGATTCAGTGTCAATACAACACATTGCCGTATTGCTTTGCCGTCGGAAATCACTCGTTCTTGTGATATAAAAAAAAAAAATGTAAATATTTACGTCAGTCACGCCCGCCCGCGCCCGCCATGGTGGTGGTGGTAGGAGGGTCTGTAGGGTTGCCAGATGCTGCAATAAGAGGAATCCTCACATCACGTCACGATGATATATAGTAATATATACATAATATATCAAATAATAATGAGGATCATATTCAGGAAAGCGTAGCCTCCTCTGGCGGCGGCAGCGGCGACGGCCCACCGGTGCTGCGAGAAATACCTCCTCGCAGAAATAAGTTGCATATACATGGGGGGGTGCCCCCCTTGGTTAGGAGGTTATGTAAAGTTCGGTTGGAGTAGTTTAAATACGCTCCCCCACCCAAAACCCTCAATTAATTTCCCACGGGTGTCCAAGTTGAACCTCTCCGCGAGCTATTTTGCGGCGGCGGCGGCGGGTGTTCAAGACGCTTTGAAATTGTTTTTTTTTCTCTAGTGATTTAATGATTTGCGACAGAAACAGTTAGCAGAGTATTAAAAAAAAAAAAAAATAGTTTCGTCAGATAGTGTCCCACGGGTTACCCATCCTCCAGGTAAGACTACCATCCTCTTAAAATCTCTTGTGGTTGAATGACATTTTAGATTATACTTGTATTCAGGTGTAGCCTTTCCCAAGATAGATCGTATTATAAATCAACTAATGGATGTGCTGCCATAGTAGGTTTTAGATTAATAGTTTGATAATAACAGAACACACGCTAAAATGACAGTTGTGAGATGAATTTAAGTTTAAATAAATCCATTGAATGATTTACGGAATTTAAAAAAAAAAAAAATCATGTAAGATATATTGAATTTTGAATTTGATAAAGGGAAAAAATATAAGTATGATGATATGATCAGAGCCCTTAAACTATACTGTTTAAACTGAAAGTGAATGTGTACCTGATATAACCGAGATGTGAGAGTTTACCGAGTCTCAAAAACGTAAAGGATGCAGGCAGATTGATCAGGCCTAAAGGCAATTAAAGCTAAGCTTGATGTGCTAACTCGATTTCACAGAGGTACGATACTTTTATATTTTGATGCATTTACTCGTGCTAATTGTTTTGATAGTGTTACTAATAATGAAATCAACAAATCAGATACAGGAATTAATATAACATACCATCATTATCACTAAAATATATATCACACCATTACCTAATCAAAATATACATTACCATATCATATGTGTAACCCTGCGTTAGCCTGCTGGTGTTTCCAAACATGATTAGTCCCCTGGGGTATTTACACACCCCAATACACAAATGTTTATAGTGTTATCATTATGTAAAATATGGTCATACTGCTGGTTGAAGATATATCTACAATCCCTGCTAAACAGTTTGAATCACTTATAGCTGGTTGAAAATAATATAAAATAATCCAATAAAATAAATCATAAAACTAAAGAAAAATTACGAAAACTTCGATTCAGGTCACATTTATTTAAAAAATGCCCACAAGATACTTTCTCTCTCTCTCTCTCTCTCTCTCTCTTACACACACACAACACACACACGCACACACACACACACAAAAAAAAAATGCAGGAATAGAACACGAGAAAGATTTCAATACATGCTCCTCATTTTTGTTCTTTCTTCCTTTTTTTCCTTCTCTCTCTCTCTCTCTCTCTCTCTCTCTCTCTCTCTCTCTCTCTCTCTCTCTCTCTCTCTCTTGCACACACACACACACACACATACACACACCTTCAATAATCTTTTTCCTCCTCCTTTGCTGCTGCCCTAATTAACCTTTAACTTCTTTTAATCCCTCCGTTAAGCCCCGGATCACGTCATTACCGGCTTAGGTTTGACCTTCCGAAGGGTGACGGTTACATCGACGGGAACAGTCTCGTGACATCTCTGACTCGTGCAGCAATTTTAGAAAAGTGTTTATTAACAAATTTCAGTAGTTCAAGTTATTCTCTTGGATGTTTTTCTTCGCAGGCGACAGAGCACCTATTTATGCTGAGGACGGAACGTCTCAGAACACAACTCTGATAGTACTTGACCACATAATAAATGATCAGTGAAAGCGCACCCATCCATCCACAACAGCCATGCTGTCAGTAAACCAATCAGCAGCACGGGGCTGTCAGGCTCCAGGTGGATCCTCCCAAAACAGGGGAGACTCTCGCCTGAAGGCCGGCGTGACTTATGCTGGGATCACACATCCGCGATTTCGCTCTGCGACGGTTGGCGATTTTGAAAATTTCCGAAATCGGCATATACGCTCGACATCGTAGCGACGTCCCTGCGATTAGTCGCAATAGTCGCGCGGTAAAGTTCGCACGACTTGCGGGTGCCGGCCCGTCGCGCGAACATTTTGAAATGCTAAAAAAGTTCGCAGAAGTCTGCGATATTGGCCAAATCGCACGATTATTCGCACGGTTAAGCGAGAGACCATCGCAGTATGCGCTCGCATACCCTCGTCAAACGCAAGGGGTATATGCGAGCGACTTTGTACATCGTGCGTATGGCAGCGACGCTGCTTCGGAAAGTGAGATGGGAGCGAGGGAGCGGGAGGGTGTGAAAAACCGTTGGCGAACGACCACTCGCTCGCTCGCCCGCACTCACACTGTCCTGCCACACGCCACTACCCTGCCCGCCTGCAAAATAATATTCCTTAAAACAACTTACTTTGTTCCCAAGAGATCACGACCCCCATGTTAAGAACTGCTAAATTAGAAGGAAGAAACAATAAAGCAATATCAGCGACAGCAAGGGAAGGTAGCACGGGCAACTTCTTACTTGATACACTAGGTGTTCGTTACTAACCGACTATCAAATTTGGGTAGACACAATGAGGATGAGGATTATTTTACCATATTGTATATATATATATATATATATATATATATATATATATATATATATATATATATATATATATATATATATATATACACACACACACACACACACACTAACTAACTAACTACCCATAAATTATTCTTGGCACCCTGCATATCCCGACGGTCTAACGCTAAGGTTATTATTTTGGCTGATCAACCTTATAGGTTTTCAATATGGTAAAATAGTCCCCATTTGGCAACGCCAATTGCTTGTGTCGACTCAAATTTGAAAGTCGGTTAGTAACGACCACCCAGTGCTTCAAGTAAGTAGTAGCCCGCGGTATCCTCCCTTGGCGTTGCTGATATTGCTTTATTGTTACTTGCTTCTAATTCAGCAGTTCTTAACCTGTGGGTCATGATTTCCTGGGAACGAAGTAAGTTGTTTTGAGGAATATTGAATTTTATTCGTATAGTATAAGGTTTTCTGCATGTTATACCGTATCTACAACTTCTGTAAAAAATTGTAAGTGGAAAGAGTTTTAATTACTTGCTAACAAGCTAATGAAGTAGTCAAGAGAAATACATTATAATTTTACTGTGTACTCTAGCTAATAATTTTACTGTGTACACTAGCTAATAATTTTGCATTTTGTTAAACCAGGCTATTATCTTGCATTTAGGAATGCTATTCTATTATTTTGTATTCATGAAAACTAGGCTATTATTTAGCAGTTAGGAATACTATTCTATTATTTTGCATTTATGAACACTAGGGTATTATTTTGCATTTAGTAATACTATTCTATTATTTTCCATTCATGAACACTAAGCTATTATTTAGCAGTTAGGAATAATAAGCTATTATTATAAATTCATGAATATTAGGCTATTATTTTGCAGGTGGGCAGTTTTTTTTTTTTTTTTTTTTTTTTACGTTGCTGCCTATTGCGCCGGTTGGCATCTTCCCGGTGGGGCCTGATGGTCGGCCCAAGGCTTCTTCCAGGTGGGGCTTGATGGTCGGCCCAGCCCGTTCTGGCGCAGGCGAGTGTTTATAGTGGCGCCATCTTGCATTGGCTCATGCTGCCCCCCGGAACTCGTTCTTGATTCGCTTGGACGGCTTCCTCTAGAGTCCGGGTTGATGGGTGGTCTTCAGGACAGCATGTGGGTAGTTTTAAGCCACTCGGCGGTGACTGAAAAACCCGAGTGGTAGCGTGAGGATTCGAACCCGCGTCGTCCATCACGCGGCGAATGTGGGTCCAGTACGCTATCACTCCGGCCACCGCGGCGTGTGGCAGGACAGTGTTGAGTGCGAGTACGATATTATCCCCCCCCCCGCTCTCTCGTTGCCATCTCGCTTCCCGAAGCAGCGTCGCTGCCATACGCACAATGTACAAAGTCGCTCGCATATCCGCTCGCATACACCGCGACCCCTTGCGTTTGACGAGGGTACGCGAGCGCATACTGCGATGGTCTCTCGCTTAACTGTGCGAATAATCGTGCGATTTGGCCAATATCGCAGACTTTCTGCGAACTTTTGGGACATTTCAAAATGTTCACGCGACGGGCCGGCACCCGCAAGTCGTGCGAACTTTACCGCGCGACTATTGCGACTAATCGCAGGGATGTGTCTACGATATCGAGCGTATATGCCGATTTCGAAAATTTTCAAAATCGCCAACCGTCGCAGAGCGAAATCGCGGATGTGTGATCTCAGCATAACACTGCTACTACTGCTGTAGCTGATTGGCTGCTCCGCTCTTTCGCAGACACTCATGTCGGACCACATCTTGCATGCTCCAGTGAGACATGTTTCTTTATTATATGCCATAGCTCTCTTCACATACGAGATAGCCAGTTTTGGTTGACACCATCAGACTCAGCAGTGACTGTAGAATCAAGATGTAATTTAAAAAAACTCGACAAAACAAACAAGAATATGGTATTACGATGGAGTGAAACCGTGAAAAATTAAAATAGCCAGTTTTGGTTGACACATCAGACTCAAGCAGTGACTGTAGATCAAGATGTAATTTAAAAAAAAAAACAAAACAAAAAACAAATACGTATTTACGATGAGTGAACCCGTTGAAAGATGAAAAAAATTTATAACATGTTTTACTTATGCTCGCTGTTTTTAACAGTTGTTCATTGACTGCAGAAATATATTATTACATTACGTAGGAAAATCTCTCGTGAATATGATAGTGTGATCAGAATGCAGTTAAAGCTCCACGTATTGAAAACTCAGAGTTATTTATAGCAACATGTCACTCGCCGCAACCATCACGGCGCGCGCGACACGCTGCGTGATTATGTTAAAAAAAATGAGTGTCGCGCGCGCCGTGATGGTTGCGGCGAGTGACATGTTGCTATAAATAACCCTGTGTTTTCAATATGTGGAGCTTTATCTGCATTCTGATCACACTATCGTGTTCACGAGAGATTTTCCTACGTAACGTAATAATATATTTCTGCAGTCAATGAACAACTGTTGAAAATAGTGAGCATAATTAAAACATGTTATAAACATTTGTTTTAACATCTTCACAGTTCAGCTCATCGTAATACTATTTTCTTTTTTTGTTTTGTCGAGTTTTTACAATAAATCTTGATCCTACAGTCACTGCTGAGTCTGATGGTGTCAACCAAAACTGACTATCTCGTATATAATGGCATATAATATAGAAACATGTCTCACTAGAGCATGCAAGATGTGGTCCGACATGAGTGTTAGCGGGAGAGCGAAGCAGCCAATTAGCTGCAACCTTTCCAGTCTGCCTAGGCGCCAGGAATCTAGCTTAATGTGAACAAGGTATAGTAGACATCTTGGACCAGTGGGTGTAGCCTTTGTTATTGTTAGCTGGAAGCAGATACGGCTCGGCCCTCGCGCAAATTAAAACAAAAAGCTGAAATTGGCGTTATAAATCGGCTACCTCTGTGTGGCTCCGTGTGACCAGAAAGTGGCTAGTATTCGGCCTTCGTGGATATTGCTAGATGTAAAATTGCCGTAAAAGCTGCTCGTGTGACCCGGCCTTAAGCGTTTTGTAGCTTCCAGACTTGAGTCTTTTTATTTCCTGTTGGGAGAGATTTGTTAAAAAGATTTTGACTAATGTAGAGCAGAGTATCGACAGAGGAATGGAAAAAAAAGCGTTTTGGAAAGATCACTAATAGATACAAGATCACTAATAGAGGCCAGAAAAGGCTCGACCTGGAGGAAACTGAAGATAAAACTACATAGGGATTCAGTAGGACAGTAGTTTAGAAGCAAAGATTCATGCCGGACTGTATGTCTAAGGACAGAGCAAAAGTTTCTGCGAAATGGCTATTGAAGCATAAAAAGTAGGTAGGTAAGAAAACAAGAAGATGCTCCGTAAAGCGCCCATTGCAGAATATGTACTAGTAATCAGAGAGAATGTCCGAAATTGATAGATGCTTAAACACTTGGGCAGGCGGTAGCCGAGTGGACCTAGGTTCGGGTCCCACCAAAACACGCTGATTTTCCAAGTGTAAGATTACTATCGTGCTGCCCAGATCTTCTATCAACCCTAACTTCATCCATGCCACATATACATATTTGCCCGCTAGTAAGAGGAGGAGAGTTGATGAGACGAAAAGCCTTTGACTCCACTCTGTCCAGTAGGGCTGTGTTTGTGGAGCCCCCCCACACATGAGATGCATACTCCATACGAGGACGGACAAGGCTCCTGTGTATGGACAGAATCTGTGCGTGGGAGAAGAATTGGCGGAGACGATACAGAAAGCCCAACCTCGAGGAAGCTGATTTAGCGAGAGGAGATATATGAAGTTTCTAGTTAAGATTTCGAGGATAGGCCGAGGATGTTTAGTGTTGAAGGTGACAGCTGAGTGTTGTCGAATAATAAGGGATAGGTGTTTGGAAGATTGTGTCGAGTTGATAGGTGGAGATATGTATTGAGTTTTTGAGGCATTAAAGGACACCAGGTTCCTCTTGCCCCCATCGGGGCAAAATTGGTCTAACGTTAGTGTAATAACACTGGTCAACAAAAAATAAATTATTTCATGTTCTGGTATGAAATGGTCTGATTGTAGGGCAATTGAAAGTGCTGAATATAAATATGGCATCAGTAAAGACATATCAGATCTGGATTTTGAGAACCAGTATATCGGTGTATCGAACTCCAACGATGTGACTCGTACATTTTTTGTTACCTCAAAAATTTAATTATTTCATCGTTCTGGTATGAAATGGTCTGATTCTAGGGTATTTTAAGGCGCTGAATTCGAATATGGCATTAGTAGAGACGTGTCGGGTCTGGCTTTTGAGAGCCAATTTTATGTGTGTATCTAGTTACATCGATTAAATTTGTGGTTCTGAAATGAAACCGTCTGATTGTAGGGAGAAGGGAGAAGGAGGCATGTGAATCATTCATGAATGCCTCACATAACTATGTTGGAAACTACAGTGCAGACAACTACAAATAAATTGTGCCAGCTATGTTACAGCGTTCTCGAGCTCTAAGTTCAAGGATGTCCTTGCAACTTCATTTTTTCCACTCCCAACTCGACTTCTTCCCAGATAACCTCGGAGACATCAGTGGCGAGCACAATGAAAGATTTCAACAAGGCATTTCTATGATGGAGAGCAGGTATCAAGACTGTTTTAGTCCCAGTATGATAGGCGAATACTGATGCTGCAACGTGAAGAGAATAAGATGAACAAACGAAACAGCAAAGTTCAGAAGAATTTTTAGAACTTTACTGATTGCTAATAAAATTTGCACTGAATTTCCATATTTTTGTGTCACAAATCATCACAAGGTTATCTGTGTCTACCTCAATATGAGAAACAAAGCTGAAACGAGTTATGGGATATTGATTGTTTTATTCAGT
Organism: Eriocheir sinensis; assembly: GCF_024679095.1. NCBI lineage: Eukaryota > Metazoa > Arthropoda > Malacostraca > Decapoda > Varunidae > Eriocheir > Eriocheir sinensis. The sequence goes on along the minus strand of NC_066529.1, from coordinate 20,375,280 downwards.
ATGATATTCGAGAAACCTGGCCTGACAGCAGAAAATGAATATCAGAACTGAAATCAGTGCTATGTACGTAATTAGTTTGGGGCACATATTCATGTATGAGAACCATTTTGGTTGTTGACAAGTGTAATAGGGACACGGGATGATCTTTGACAGGCTTGCAGCACTTCGTCGCTTCCCGTATATATTCGAAATGGAGTTCCTTAAGCCAGTTTCGGCAGGTGTCTACCACTCTACTTCCTATAATATTGTGCATATTAAAAATAGTAAACACTTATTTCAAGATTAGCAAGGAGGAACATATAGTATACTTTACGGATAACAGAGAAAAATATTGATCTTTTCAGAAAAAAAGATTGTTGTATAATGAAAATACTGATATATCAGGAATACGTTGATTTGCAACGAATTCCGGTCACATGATACATTCGTTACTGTTCCAAGTACTATCGATCAACAAATGCGTATATATTTTTTCGGATGCCTGGGTAAATTTGGTCAGAATCGAACTATTGTGGTCACCGACTGATGGACAAAACTATCGATTAGTCTTTGGATAAATATTTATGGATAAATTTTATAGTTTATTAACGTTTTTCGATTAAATGCAAAATCGTACATAAAGTTTATGAAACCAACCAGTAAAAAATGAAATATAAATGGGAAGATAATGCCAGAGGCGATCCTCATTGGATGAGGAAAAGTTGCCAAGCATTCCGGGTTGTTCAAGTGACTGACTTCCTATTAGGAGTGGGCAGGTACCGGTACAATTACCGGTACTAACGGTACCAGCTAAACGGTACGGTACCGCTACCAGATTGCTCCGTACCGGTACCAGATTGGTCGGATTTATTTATTGGATTTATTGATAATTCTTCATGTCCGATTTTTTTTTAGGTTGCTACTAAATATTGTTATTGTTATTAGACTATGATCGAGTACATCCATAATAACTATACATGCTATTTTTTTTTCGAAAAAATAAATATTCACTTCATTCAGAGAGAGAGAGAGAGAGAGAGAGAGAGATCACCACTCAGGGAGTGGATATCTCGGTGATATGGGTACTCGATCATAGTCTAATAACAATAATGTTAAGCCGGACGTGTTACATGGGTTCCGTGTCGCCGTCAGGAGACTCCGTGGGAGGGAGATATGTAAACACTTTGCACAGCTTCTGTAGTTTAATATTCTAGGCGGTGGCCTAGTGGATAAGGTGGTGAGCTTGGGATCGGACTGATGTCGACGCATGGGTTCGAATCCCCACCAGTGTTCTGTTTTGAAACTGTGTCATTGCCGAGTGAGTTTAAAAAAACATGCATATCACGACACCTGAGTGAGTTCTAGTTATATAGCAATAATAGGGGGGGCTTTGGGGGGGGTAGGTTGCCCTTCTACTACTGCCGCCGCCGCCGCACCACCAACCCCCTACCTGACAACACCGAAGAGAAAGATATAGAAGAATATGCATGCTAACACTTAAAAAAAAAAAAAAAAAAAAAAAAAGTACACTTCACTCTGACTCTTCACTTACCACTAGCTTACTATGACTGGGACTGGCCCTCTCTCGCCCTCTTCTCCTATATATATCCAGAACAGTACAGTCTAGAATGTTACAGTATATTTTAGATCATACAAGAACACGTAGCAAAAATATATGCGAGTTGGCAACACTTCCCGCCTGGCGTCTGGCCGCGCCCCGCGGGGCGCGGACGGCTCGCCTTGTTCCCCGCCCCCCTGCTCATTCCTCCCGGAGCCTTCTAGAGGCCCATGGACGCCGGGGGAAGCTTCCAGCACAACACTATCCCCCCCTCTTAATTGTGATCGTCCCGATCACACACTTAACTATATACAAACGTAAGATAATTAATCAAAAACATAATAATCGTCGTATCGTTGTGGACCCCTGCGCTGTCTCTGTCTTCTGCTCGGTGCCTCCTGCGCGTCTGTCTCCTGGTGCGCCTCGTCGTCGTCCGCTTCTTGGGGTGTCCCTGGAACATCTGCCGAAGCCGGGAGGTTATCTCCCTCGGCTGAAAGGTCCAGAAGGCCTATGTCGTCGTCGACCTCCTCTCGGTCCTGGACGTCCCTTGCGTTTTCGTCGGCTGCTGGGTGTCTGTAGTTGTTCCAGGTGTAGTTTCCCGGACCGTGGTACCTCCATAGCCGGTTGACGTGGACAACTTTCGGCTTGGTCCTTTCCGTTCTCCGGATTCGGTAAGTCACGTCGGAGAGGCGTTCTAGCACAGTATAAGGGCCTTCCCAGGGGCTCTGTAATTTCGGAGACTGTCCTTTCTTCCTCTGCGAGTTGTAAAGCCAGACTTGGTCTCCTTCCTTGAAGTCAACGTGGCTTGCCCTCATATTGTAACCGCGCTTCATGGCCTCCCCGGAGAACTTCAAGGCACCACGGACTTGATGGTGCACCTCTTCCAGCCGTTCCTCTAGTTGACGGGCAAAACTGGAGGCGTCCCTTGGAAGGCTTTCCCCAGGAGGCCTTCCTGTCAGTAGGTCCACCGGCAATCGCAGCTCACGTCCAAAGATCAGCTTTGCCGGTGAATACCCCGTAGTCTCGTGAGCGGCAGACTCGTAGGCCATGAGGAGCGCAGGCAGCTTCTGATCCCATGAAGACTGATCATTGTTGCACTGTTTGGCCAACTCCTGGCCCAACGCCCAATTAAACCTCTCCACCATTCCATCTGACTGTGGGTGCAGAGGGGTGGTCCGGGTCTTCTTGCTACCCAGGAGCTTGCAGCACTCAGCAAGGACTGTTGACTCAAAATTCCTTCCCAGGTCGGAATGGAGCTCGTTAGGCACACCGAAGCGACAGAAGAACTTCTCCACCAATACCTTAGCGATGGTAGTGGCTTCCTGGTCAGGGATGGCGTAGGCTTCCGGCCACTTGGTGAAGTAATCCATTGTGACGCAGATGTACCTATTTCCGTTCATCGTCAGAGGCAAAGGTCCTGCTATATCCACTGCCATCCATTCCATGGGGGCTCCAACCTGGTATAGTTGCAATGGGGCACGGTGGCGCTTCTTGGGGCCCTTCTTTGCACACCACACCTCACACGCGTGACACCATTCTTCCACGTCCTTCCTCATGCCAACCCAGTAGAACCTTTGGCGCAGGCGACTCAGTGTCTTCGTTATCCCAAGGTGTCCGCTGGTGATGCTGTCGTGCATTTATTTCAAGACGCCTTCCCGGGACTTCACAGGTAGCACCGTGGACCAGTAGTGGTCAAGACCATCATGAGAGACCCAGCGTCGCTGCAACACCCCGTCGTCTATCCGAAGAGTGTCTCACTGAGTCCAGTAATTCTTGGTGGTAGGGCTTTCTCTCGAGATTACTTCCCACCCAGGTCGCGTTGACGACTGACTCAGCCACTCCATAATTGGTCTCAGATCTCGGTCCTCCCGCTGCAGTTTTCCCAAGTCTTCCCATGGCACCTCCGCTGTCTGTTCCACTGTAGTGCGGCGGCACATATTCTGGACGCTTTCCCTCTGGAGGCAATGTTAACACTCAGGTAGGCAGGGGCGCCGGCTCAAGCTGTCCGCGTTACCGTGTGTTAGCCCAGATCGGTGCACAATAGTGTAGTGATGCTGCTCTAGTTTACCTATCCAGCGAGCAAGCTGGCCCTCAGGGTTTTTCAGTGACTTCAACCACCGCAATGCAGCGTGATCCGTGCGGATGGTGAAAGTTGCACCGTACAGGTAAGCATGGAAAAAGTCAAGGCTCTTGACTACTGCCAGGAGTTCTTTCTGGGTCACGCAATAGTTTTTCTCGGCTGGGGTGAGCTTCTTGCTGAAGTAGGCCACAACCCGTTCCATGTCGGCACATGCCTGGGACAGCACTCCACCAATCCCCTCATCACTGGCATCACAATCCAGTATAAAAGGCTTAGAGGGGTCTGGGTAGGTGAGTACGGGCGAGCTGATGAGGGCCTCCTTGAGCTTCTCAAAGGCAACCTGAGTTTCCGCTGTCCACTCGAACTTGCGCCCCTTCTTCGTCAGGAGGTGCAGTGGTGCAGCAATCGTAGCGAAGCCTTTTACAAACCTGCGGTAGTATGAGCACAACCCGAGGAAGCTCCGCAGCTCCTTCACGTTGGTGGGTGTCGGCCAGTCCCTTACCGCAGCCACCTTCTCAGGATCAGTGCGTACTCCAGCCTCGCTCACGATGTGTCCCAAGTATTGGACCTCCCTTTGGAAAAGGCAGCATTTCTTCGGGCTGAGCTTAAGGTGTGCAGCTCTAAACCGGGCGAAAACCTCTGATAGCCTTTCCATCTCCTGCTCGAAGGTCTGGCCAAAGACAATCACGTCGTCGATGTAGATGAGTGCCGTCTTCCAGTGAAGTCCCTCCAGCACCCTCTCCATCAGCCGCTCGAACGTGGCCGGCGCGTTGCAGAGGCCAAAGGGCATAACCTTAAACTGCCACAGGCCTTGACCGTAGGAGAAGGCTGTTTTCTCTTTGTCCTGCTCCGCCATTTTGACTTGGTGATACCCAGACTTCATATCCAGTGCTGAAAACCACTTGGAGCACACCAAAGCGTCGAGCGTGTCGTCGATCCGTGGGAGTGGGTATGAATCCTCGATGGTGAGATCGTTGAGGGCTCGGTTGTCCACGCAGCACCTGAGGGAACCGTCCTTTTTCCTGGCGAGCACTGCAGCAGACGCCCACGGGCTGCTGGACCGCTGAATTAACCCCTGTTGCCGGAGATCATCCATTCCCTCATCCATCTCCTTGCGACGGGCTGGTGCCATCCTTCGAGGAGCTTGCTTCACTGGGAGGTGGCTACCTGTGTCGATGTGGTGCTCTACCAGGTCCGTACACCCCAAGTCCAGGTCTCCTGTGGAAAACACATCTGCATTCCTCACGAGAAGCTCCCTGAGCTGTTCCACTTGGGGCTCCTATAGACACTTGGAGCTCCTGTTAAACAGGTCGTGCAGGTAGTCGGGCAGCTCCTCCTGGGGCTTCGTCAGGGCTCTCCTGCAGACACAGGTTCTTGGTTCCTGGTCGATCTCTTGGCACAACCCCACCATGGTCCCTTGTTCTATTTTCTTTGGACTGAAGGAGACATTGGCCACGACGACAGGCACTTCCGCTGCAGCAGGGTCTACCAAAGTACTGCCTACAATCACCCCGTTTTCTACTGGGCATCGACTTCCACTCTCTACCACACACAGGCTAGCCGGGGGGGCACCCGTAATTTGACAGGGTAACAGCATCTCCGACCTCGGAGGAATAATGGTGGTGCGCTTGACCGTCACTGGCAGGTCTTTCTTGTTCACAGTCGTCAGTGGCACCCTCATTCCTCCTACAGTCAGCTGCTTAGCGCGGAAGTCTAGCTCGCATCTGTGGGAGACAAGATAATCCATACCTAGGATGCAGGGGTCGTCCATGTCAGCCACGTAGACAGAGAGGAACTCTTCCTTTCCTCCTAGCTCAAACTTCACGTCCACTGGGCCTCTGAGCTCTGCGTAGTGTCCTGTGACTCCGCACAGTCGATGCGGCGTCTTAGGAAGCCGACGATGACTCACCACGTCAGGCCGCACCAATGTGCGTTCCGAGCCTGTGTCGACGACCACAGGCCACAACACTCCGTCAACCTTGCCCTCCACTTGGCAGCTCGTCATGGTGGTTCTCCTGCACATTGATATCTTCGGGGGATGTACAGGACAGACTGGTCGTTGCCCCGTGAACCAGTCCTTCTTAGTTTCCCGAGTGGTGGTCCCTCGTTGGGGGCACATTTTTCCGACACTCATTCTTCCAGTGCCCCTTTTCTCCACAGGTCCAGCACTTAGGTCCTTCTCTGGGCTGCTTCTTAGCGGCACCTTCATATTCCTTCTTCCTCTTATAGCATTCGTTCTCCTTGTGCCCAACCTTCTCGCAGTACCAGCACGTTCCTTGGAACCTGTCTGTGTCGCTGACAGCGCCCTTTCGTGCCCTAAAGCCAGAAGTCGAGTCGTCCCTGAAGCTTGACAAGCTAGACCTAACAAAGGACTCAAACTCCATGGCACGTGCCAGAGCTTCCTGCATTGATGTTGGCTTAGCTTGGTTCACTTGTATCTTCAGCTGAGGGCTGTCCAGGGCATCGATGAATTGATCACGCAGCAAAACCGTCAGCAGGTCAGGGGTGGCACCTGGGTATGCCTTGTGCGCCATGCTCTCAAGGTCCTGAGCGAGTTCCTGAAGAAACTCGCCGCGCCTCCTGTTGCGGGTTCTGAACCTAACCCTGAAGAGCTCGTTCTGGTGCTTGGTCCCAAATCGTTGCTCCAGCGCCTGTGCCAGCCCGCTGTAGCTGCCCTTTGTCGCATTGTCGAGCTGAGCAATAACCTCCAGCGCCGCCCCTTTCAGGCTAGTGGCCAGCTGTACGCGCACTCTTGATCATCCCATCCGTTCCGAGCTGCCAACAGCTCAAACTGAGCGCGGTAAGCCTCCCAGGAGACCTTGCCATCAAACTCCTGAGGCTTCTTTCTAACAGGCGAACCCAGCAGACTCATGGGGCTGGCGGAATTTCTTGCGGGGATAAACTCAGGCTAAACAGGGCTCAAACTACCCCGGACTTGCGTAGGAGTAGCATCTTGGGTACAACTAGCCCCTGCAGGCACTGGCTGTCCGTTTCCAGCCAAGCAGTCTTCAAGGGCCTTCACTCTGTCACTTACGTCACAAACTGCCTGTTCAGTACGGTACACCTTTCCCTGCACTTCTAATATTTCTTTGTGTGTCGTCTTTCGTACCACCTCCATCTCTTGTTGAAAATTTGTGTGTTCTTTCTCCACTTCTTTCAGGCGTTGTCCCAAGTTCGTGGTCACATCAGTCATTTCTCTTCCCACTGATTCACTTCCATCTTGTACTGCTTTTAGCTGTAGCTGTAATCCTGTGAAGCGATCTTCTAGCTGTTCTTTGAGTTCTTGGAGTGTTCCTTCTTGTTGTTGCTGTGCTCTTTCTTGTTGTTCTTTGAGTTCTTGGAGTGTTCATTCTTGTTGTTGCTGTGCTCTTTCTTGTTGTTCTTTGAGTTCTTAGAGTGTTCCTTCTTGTTGTTGCTGTGCTCTTTCTTGTTGTTCTTTGAGTTCTTGGTGTGCTTTTTCTTGTTGTTCTTTGAGTTCCTGGAGTGCTCTTTCTTGTTTCTCCCCCTGTAGTCTCAAGGCTTCCAAAAGTTCAGTCAACATGTCGTCCCTCTGGGCAGCTTGGGAACGAGTCTCCATGGCGAAAAGCAAATGGCTACACTCCTGACGCCAATGTTAAGCCGGACGTGTTACTTAGGTTTCGTGTCGCCGTCAGGAGACTCCGTGGGAGGGAGATATGTAAACACTTTGCACAGCTTTTGTAGTTTAATATTCTTCCTTAGTAGTACACTTCACTCTGACTCTTCACTTACCACTAGCTTACTATGACTGGGACTGGCCCTCTCTCGCCCTCTTCTCCTATATATATCCAGAACAGTACAGTCTAGAATGTTACAGTATATTTTAGATCATACAAGAACACGTAGCAAAAATATATGCGAGTTAGCAACACTTCCCGCCTGGCGTCTGCGGACGGCTCGCCTTGTTCCCCGCCCCCCTGCTCGTTCCTCCCGGAGCCTTCTAGAGGCCCATGGACGCCGGGGGAAGCTTCCAGCACAACAATAACAATATTTATTAGCAACCTAAAAAAGAAAAAGAATCGGACATGAAGAATTATCCAGTAACTCCAATAAATAAATCAAATAATAAAATAATGGAAACGGGAGTTGTGATGGAAACGGAAAGCAGGACAAAATGGTGGGAACTTGGGGAGACGGTCAGCGAGGCAGTGACTCAGCGTCTCCACAGAGGGCCCATACCGCGTGATACCACATGGAGATCCAGATGGTACCGGTACTAGCGGCAATGCGCAGTGCCGAGTGATCATGACGCTTCCCGGCACCAGAGTGGTCATGAGGCTTCACGGTACCAGGTACCGGAACCGAGTACCGCTAGGAATCGATTCTTCGCGGTACCTGGTTCCGGTACCTGGTACCGCGAAGCCTCATGATCACTCGGGTGCCGGGAAGCGTCATGATCACTCGGCACTGAGCATTGCCGCTAGTACCGGTACCGTCTGGATCTTAGTGACGCTCGGCGCTCGCCCGCCCGCCTTCATGTGGTATTACGCGATATGGGCCCTGTGTGTAGACGCTGAGTCACTGCCTCGCAGACCGTCTCCCCAAGTTCCCACCATTTTGTCCTGCTTTCCGTTTCCATCACAGCTCCCGTTTCCATTTTATTATTATTAGATTTATTTATAGGAGTTACTGGATAATTCTTCATGTCCGATTCTTTTTCTTTTTTAGGTTGCTAATAAATATTGTTATTAGACTATGATCGAGTACATCCATAATAACTATACATGCTATTTTTTTTCGAAAAAATAAATATTCACTTCATTCAGAGAGAGAGAGAGAGAGAGAGAGAGAGAGAGAGAGAGAGAGAGAGAGAGAGTTTTCTTTACAGGAAATTTATTTGGGAATTTCATCCGAAGTCATTGAGATAAAAAAATACTCTTTCGGTAACCGGTACCGGTACTAACGGTACCTGAGTTTTCGGTACCGGTACTAACGGTACCTGAGTTTTCGGTACCGGTACTACCGGTACTTAAATTAACGGTACTTGCCCATCCCTACTTCCTATATATTGGTGCGTACCGGTATTCCCTGGTGCCGAAGTTCCCCTTTACCTATGAGGTGCCTATGTTCCCGGTGCCGATGTTCTCCCAAAATATAGAATCAGCCCTAACATCCGTCGATTTCTGTGCATAAGAATTGATGCTTATATTAAAGAATTAATACAAAACTATCCATATCGCGACCACATGTATAGTTATATCCACCTATATATACTTTATTGAGAAAGCTGACTCCCAAAAAGCGAGACTTTAAATTACTGAGGGGTCTTTACAAAGCGTATGCATTGTTAAATATAATTTTTCATGTTTAATGAGGTACAATTTACGAGGCTAATGTCCAGTGTGAGCAGTATGTTGTGGCGTTTCATATATAAATGCTTCCCTACGGCTTACGCGTATCTATTAGCCTATGAAAAATAGTACGAGAGTCAGCAGGCAAGATTCCGGGACATCTTCATGTGAAGGATGGTATTCATTTAAAAAACTCATTCATATGGGGACTTGTCTCAGCATGATTATTGTAAAGACCAGCACTGCATCCGGCACTTCAGGGTGAAATGTCAGTTAGCAGTATTTCTCATTTGCTTCTCTCAAATAGTTGAAAGACAAAGTGCTATGATATTCCCCTTCAAATCATCCAAGTAATTTTGCATGAAAGTTAATTAGAAATTAAACTATTTAACACCGTGTTATATTATTTTTCAAAACAAAGTCATTCTGCTGCACACTTTGTATCCTTAGCCAGGAAAAACAAAGGGGAAGTAGGAAGGTAAAGATGCTAAAGATAAAGTCAAGGTTAAATAACATAGAGAAGGAGAGAGATAAAAAAACGGATAGAAAATAAAGAACGAAAACTTTGGAAACGAAAAGAAAAATGAAAAGAAAGAAAATAAAATAATTAATTGGATTACAAAGGAACGTAGAAAGAAGCAAGGACGAAAGAATAAAAGGAAGGAAATAAGGAAATAAGAGGAAAAGCGGCAATGAATAAAATTAGAAAATAGTAAAGGAAAAAATTTAAAAGAACAATGGAAAAGAAAAAAAAGGCAGATAAAATAAATACAAAAAAAGTCCGGTAAGGAGAAAATAAAACAAGAGAAAAAATCTGCAATTAACGGAAGGGGATGATTACATATTCCGCAATACTAGGTGTGAATGTGTCTACTCGTGATGGGACAACGGCGACCATTCAGTCTTTGTAAAACCTGCTCTCCTCTCTCTGTGCTACACGCAACACCCCCGTATATTGCTTCCTATAAATTTCACCACAAGTTAAATAATATGTAAATGTAACTGCAACGAGAGGCAGCTCGATATGATATTTGGTTGTGACCGAGTCAAACAAAAAAGAAAAAAATTGTGCGTGAACGTTTCATAGTCATATTTCCACAATGTTGCAATTTTTTTTACTAGATAGCACTTCCCTATCGTCATTCCTATCTACTGTTACCCTGTCTGTCCCATCACCAATGCTTTTTTCATTAACTCTCTCTCTCTCTCTCTCTCTCTCTCTCTCTCTCTCTCTCTCTCTCTCTCTCTCTCTCTCTCTCTCTTGTCACTGTTACTTAAGAACATGAGAAAATAGTCGAGACCAGTAGGGCTATACAAAGCAGCTCTTGTGATCCCAACCACTATCAATGAATCTATTTTTTTTTTTTTGGCGGTATCTATCGTATTAGGTTCAACAATATGAATACAAAGTCCGTTCCACTCATCCCTCTCTCTACTGATAAACCAACTGCCTATGTATTTGTTGAATCCGAATATATATAATTTATACCTGTCGCTACGTGTCCTACCCGACTCTCCTACCACCAAAACCTTACTGGTATCACCCTTATTAAATCCTTTATCCATATATATATTTCGGTAAAATCATCTCCAGCCCTTTGCCTTTCTAGAAAATACAACTTCTAATGTTCAAGTCAATCCTCATGAGGCGTTTCCTTACTGTGAATAATGTTGTCACCCTCTGCACAAACTAACATCTTGCTATCCTTTATATAGTCAGTTGACCGCAAACTCGAGATGAGGTCTAACTTATGCTACATATAGTTTGAAAATATCTCCAGCACTTCATATATATATATATATATATATATATATATATATATATATATATATATATATATATATATATATATATATATATATATATTACAGGAAAGGAACCAGCTCTAGGGCAAAAATAAATACATTATTTGTTACATCCTGTGTCTGTCGCCTTTCCACTTCGTCAGTCTGACCCTGATCGGCCTCGAGTCAAAACGGGTGACCTTACTCTTCTGTTGTGTGTGGTGCTGGCTAGCTGTTAATATCATTAAATGATCATCCCTACACCATCTCTGTGTACACATCCATATATTACCACTACCACCACTTCTATGTCATCTATTACCATATTCACAACCCCCATTACAACCTTTCTCTCCATCCACCTCCATAACTATCACCACCAACCCTTCCACCACTTTGTGTTCTTCACACACCCCACTTTGTGTTCTTCACACACCCCACTTTGTGTTCTTCACATACCCCACTTTGTGTTCTTCACACACCACAACCACCTCGACGTCTCTTTCTCTAAGCGGTCGCACGTGATGGTGAGTTCAGGTCTCAAGACGGCAAGGAGCGATATAGCTTACTTGTCTTTCTCGCCTCTCTCGTTCACGGGATACATGGGGGAGTTATCGTTTCTTGGCATTTTTTTTGCTAACTATGTTTTCCCTTATTGGTAAACGTTATACACCTAAAGAATCGGAAAAAAAAGTGTGCCAATTTCGAAACAGTGACTTATAACGCAATGCGAGTAAAGCTGTGGGAGTTCCAGCGAGCTGAAGCAAAAGAAATGAGGCAAAATTTTCATACACTTTCATTTTCCTTCCATTATTATTATAATTGTAGCCTTACTGTAATGAGTTTAGGCTCTTGATATGCAGTAGTGTATCATAAACACGATGTGGTAGAATCAGTTTTCCAAAAAAACTATCGCCCAGTTTGCTAATATCGGTTAATAGTATAACAGTTAAATGTACTGAAAACCTAAAAATCCGCATGATCTTTTGACGTAATCAACTTGAGACCCACTTCTGGTGCTAAACCAGTATCTTTTGGAGTCCACGGTTGCGCTGTACATTCTGGGATGGGTAAAATACTACACTGATATCTTAGAGATCCAGAAAGACGACGAAAATAGGAAATAATAGTCAGACGTAAGAAATAGAGACCGCACAATAATTCATACATATGCTCAGTAAACACAAGATTTTCGCCTGTGTATTTGCATAATGCAGGAAATTTATATTTTACAACTACTGGTATTAATTCAAGTGGTTAAATGTGGAACAAAATATTTTTAATACTGCTTATAGTTACAGATATTCTCTCTACTCAACATCAAACTAATACTAAATGTGCACAGCATTAAGTCAACTTAATCTACTCTACAGGGAAAATTATCTAGATTATATATATTTTTTTCATTTATTTTCCTGGGCACTGCTTTCTCAGTGACTCCTGTAGATAATGCAGATGGATGATCACTCCGTAAGAACTGAATCCTCTATGTACATTATTACATACCAAACAGTGTGGCTTAGTAGATTGTTTTCCTTTATCGCTATTCAGGCTCCACTGTTTTTTTTCCCTCTCATCAAGACCGTTTTGAGGAAAGTCACTATGAATCTGGAAGGGTTGGTGGCCTGCAATGACTCAATCAACTGCTTTCCCTACAAAGTTTGTTCATTTATCATATAGCATAAAACAACATTGTTCTGTATTTGTTTTCTTGGTAATGATTTTCATTCGGGTTATTTAATTCGCAATGAGGGTTGGGTGAAATCATGACTGATCAACAATCCTCTAATTCTGATATAAGAACAGTTATGTACATTGCCATTATTATATAAATTTAGCACCTCCATGGAGCAGTGCTCAGGGGGCCTGGGTGTATATTTTGACGAGTTTTTTTTGAAAAACACGAAAATCATTTCTTGTGCTCAGAGTGTGGGTAAGAGTATACAATATGAGGTGGAAAAAAGAATTCCGAAAATTTAAAAGAAAAACAGCATCACTAGAGCAACATCTGAGTGCCCCGTGGTATTGCGTCATTGCTTCACACGTGCCGCAACACGTGGTATGGTGGTGATACCGTTTTTTTTTTTCGTATAATTCACGTAAGAATTTTTTTTTTTTTCTTATTTTGCCACTCGGCATTCCTCCTCTCTCTCTGGTGTGTGTGAGTGGATAGTGGAGCGACGCGACTCAGTGCTTTTTAAGCTCTCAGAGGGGATGCACCGTTTCTAGGGTGGGATTCACAAAGATACTAACTACCAACTAACATAACTACGCACTATTGATTTAGCGACTGACGGTAACTTCAAATTCACGAAGCAAACCTTACATTGTAGTTAGAGGCAGCTAGGACGCTGATTGGTTGATGACGTTACTGGCCTTGCAGCGAATCACAAGCATGTTTACGAAACCGTCCGCTGCCGCTTCAAAACTACCCATCCTCTTTTTCCATTTTTCTTCCTTTTGAGGTAAATTGTACTAAATCGTAATCTAAGAACTTAAACATTTCGTTGTTTGCTTCACATTTACGTCAAGGTAACTCTGCTGTTCGATGTCGTGTTATCTACGAGCATGCTTAAGGGGGAAATTCGGCCGCTTGGCACTGATATCGGTTTTTGGGTCCTCCTACCTTTATTTTCTCACCTAGGTGAATAATATTTTTACACAATGTGTATTAATATGCAGTGCTTCTATACCAGTAATATGGTAAAGAAAGCTGCCGCAGTTTTTTTGCAGTGCGTTATGTTTGGAATTGACGAAAAACATTCAAAATTACGTAATAGCTTCAAAACTATGAATAGTATGGCAATTTCCTTTTGATCACAGATAATATACACAATAAAGTACCTATGGTACTATTTTCGTACACCTAGCTGAAGTTACAACAAATTTATTACACCGCAAAATGTTACCTTTTTATTTCGTCAAAAATTCGAGTTTTATAAATTTGTCATAAATTTATTTGAAGAAATTAATGCGTGATAATAGTACGTTTACTAAACACGAGGGTGGTGATCATTTTGATACTTGCATTTCTAAAATTAATCAATTACTGACAGAGTTATTAAACAGTGTGTGTGCCAAAAACAAGTTTTGAGAAAAACGTGTGAACATCTTCAATACCCCACAGCAATCACTACAACATGCACCAAATCCAAATATTTACTTATATAACTCTTCGGCCATTCCTGGAAGGTTGTTTAGGTAGTTCAGGCCATGTTTACATCACGTTTATGTCACTTGTATAGCCCCTACGGATGGTGAGTTCTCCCTTGCCTGGTAGACCTCTAAAGAAACCAAGGCTCCTGGTCCCGTGTTATAATCATATTAGGTTATATAACATATTTTTGATATATTATATATATATATATATATATATATATATCTATATATATATATATATATATATATATATACATATATACATATATATAAAATGAAAATAACATATTCACTGGGTCTCAGTGGAGCCCACCCCACCTCATTGTTGCCAGGACAGTTTGTTTAGAAATTACCAGGCTGGTAATCAGGGCCAGGTGTTGTATTGCTTTTCTTCTTTGACTTCTTTACTGCTTTCCGTGGCGTATATGCTGTGAACTCTTTGACACCCTCCTGGGAGGGTGACTGATGCGTATCGTCACATTTCTTCCACCTTTTCAATATATTCTGGCGGCCTGCTTCACTTTTCGACTTTCTTTTTGCACTCGTACGTGGCGTTGTCACTTACTATAGTCGGTACGACAAAACAAACGCACAAAAGTCATCACCATGGAAGATAGAGAATGACGTGAAGAGAGTACATACATCCACTCCCGTCTTATTTCACGCACTGAGCCCAAGGCCAAGCGGCACGCCAACTGCTCCCACTCCTCACCAGACAGACCCAAAGTATCGTACACCGCTATCAATCAGAAAAATTCCGAAAAAAGCAGAAAAAACGAAAGAAATACAAGGAAAACAAAGCTTAGTGGATAAGAGGGCGTGTCCGCAGCGAAGGCATTTAAATCCGCTTTACGCGGCGTTATGCGCCTGGCAACCAGTCACCCCGGTTGGGTGAAGAGTGACGACGCCATACACGAAGTATGAAAATTTCGACAATTTTCACCCAAATTGCCGAATTTCCCCCTTAAAGGGAAGAAAAAGAAGTTAAGGAGGAGATTGAGGCAGGAAGAAAGCAATGCAAAATATGGGACAAATATCGAGGCAGACAGGAACGAAGGACAGAAGGAAGGAACGAGGGAAAACTAAGACTGTCTTGCCATATCTGCAGCCCAACTCATGGGCTGTCACCCGACAAAGGTCCATTGTCTCCCCACGGAGGGACAAATCGAGATGGATGGATGAATGGATGATGAGGTAGGAAGATGAAGTAGGAGGGAGGTCTGGCAATCCCCCGGCCGGGCGTCGGTATTGCCATACCGTCCACAATCATCATATGTCTCTCGAAGTGTGTATATCTGATAATTTAAAAAGAAATGGGCTTCTACTCACAAATTTATATTGCAAGTTGAAAAACACACTTTATAATTTATATGTAAATATGATCATATTGTTAGCGTTTACTACACCTCTGAGGCAGTAGTTACTTAACAACAAATTTAGCGTCACACAGCACGACGAAAAGCTTTGTGAATCCGCGCGCTAACTCGTGACGTCATCAAATATTTCGTAGTTATTACCCCGCGAGCTTTATGAATCTCAATTTTGTTGCTGAGGCCAAAAACTACTCACTAACGGTTTGTGAATCCCGCCCTTGACGTCAGTTTACAGAATTATCTGCAATGGAAGGACCAAGAAAGAAGCCGGCATGCAACACCCAAGGCCAAGAGAAAGAAAAATCAGAAGTACGAGGAATACCAAGCCGGAGAATATTAGGAATGAATCTGACAACAACGAGGAAGGTGGCTCCTTGTTACACCCTCATCCTCTAGTAAATAATATATATTCGAAGGGGGCGACCAGATGCCTCTTCCATTTCTCTACTAAGTAAAAGGCATAGGCAATGTCCTGTGAAAAGTTCATGCCAATCAAACAAATACAATGGCACTACACAGCAGACTTGTAATAAAAACTTGGACAGCCGATATCTCGAAAAGTGTTTTTTATGGTTTAAGACCCTACTTCATTTACAATTTAAATGCGGCTGTCTATTGCTTAGTATCATTTGAAACAGCAATAAAAGGGCTATTTCTTGGCCAGATGAGACTTAAAAATGTTTGAAAATAATGGAATTACAAAAAGCTGAAAAACGATTTTTTTTCTTCTCAGAAACAAAGCAAGATAAATCAATTTCCTCAGGCCGTTTTTTTAAGTATAAGTAAGAGATTACTATGGTACTTTTTCAAAGTAATTGATTGAAAATTATAGGCTGCATTATATTAAAAAAACTCAAAATTTTACAAAAAAATCACATATACCAAAGAAAAGTTATGAACCAAATTTCATTATATTCTCATGATATCAAGTGAACACATACACATAACATAAGAAAATTTCAAGGCTATAGCTTCTTTAAAAAAAAAAAAAAGCTTAGACGCTCCCTTCTAATAAACATCCTTTAGAGGCCAAAGTAAATAGGAACTGTGGAAGCGAAGAATGGCAGACAGTGGGTATCATGTGCATCAGAGCAGGATGGCGCACTGGGAGCGAGTGGCCAAACTCTTCCTCCAGTCACTACCTGACCTCTCACGGGAACGGAAGTGTCTACCGCCTCTCGGCGACCCACACTCTTGTGACCCAGCTCGCGTACTTGTGCTTCATCTCCTGGCTGTAATCACGTCGTGTTTATCGTCTTCCATCGGTCTTTTGATAGTGCCATAACCGACGGACTCCACAAGCCGACGTTTCTACTTGCCGTGTATTTATAAACTCCAGTTACTCGATCGGGCGGATAAGTGTTATTTTTCGTATAATTGTAGCATTTATCTCCTATTAGTCATTTGCTTGAACACATATATACGATCACACACAGAACACAGTGGCGGACTTGCTTTGACTTATCAATTGTTGCCTGCCGCACGGTACTAACTTAGTTCAAGCCACGTGTTTACAGACAGACAAAGACCCAGCCACGGCTCATGCCGAGGAAAAGTATTCCCCTGAGAGTATAGGTTGGAAATTCCCCTGACACACTGGTTACCGCGCGCCGCCGCACCTACCCGGGAAACACACCTGCTCCCATACAAAGCACCCGCTCACAGAAATTTACTCGCTTCGAGAACAGACTAAACTGCGCTCAGCTCAATAATAACTTGGTCAGCAAAGTAATGTAGCGTCAACAGTCCCGTAAATAATTAACTAAATAAACAAATAAAAATAAAATAGATAAAGGACTCCTACTGCGATTCTAAATACATCTTGTCTGTCAAAGTTTATTTCTATTGTAAACACAAAGTAACCATGCCGTCCAAATATTTCACCTGCAGTGATTGTTCACAGAAATTTGCCGCACTAAACTTCGAAACCAGCCAGTCTGATTGTAGATATTGTGTCTCGGACTCCCGTATACAAGCACTTCACTCGATAAATGAGGACTTGAAACGCTCAAATGCCTTGTTATGGGAAATTGTTACATCATATCCCGCACTTCCTACGCCTTTTCATCATGAGTCCACAACCACGTATTCTGAAATTCTGAGCCAACCACATACCTCCGCCTCCTCCACTTTCCCCTCCCATCTCCAAGCCTCCACCTCCTCCTACCTCCTTCCTGCCGCCTCCTCATGCCCCACCCTTCCATCAGAGCTTGTAAGCGCCTCCGCCCTCCCTACTCCTCCCACCTCCCTTCCTACCCCCTCCCCCCCTCCCTACCCCAACCAACTCACTTCCTATCTGCTCACAAGTAGACTTACGGCCGTATTCTCAGTGAATCTCTTCCCCCTTCACGCGAGGAAACAAGGCTTCGTGGACCAAACGGTATTCTCAGTGAAGAGGAGTGTCTTTGATGCAGCGCGAAGCAGCAGCGAGCAGGAAAAATGAACTAATTTCCTCTTGACGAAGAGGAGGCCCGCTCCCGCTCTTCGCTAATCTTCGCACATTTAATGCTTTATCACAACATTTTCCATGTTGCTGTATTATTAATTGGGTATAAGAACAATTAAGTTTTCTAGGCCTTATAAAAAATAATACAATGCGAGAAACAATATTTTTCTGTTTATTCAAGACTTCGTTCCTATGATAATTTAAGCCAACACTGAAACACACCTCTCAACCAGCACGCCCGCCCTTTAGTCTCAACTATTCACAACAGTTATCTTTTTTGAGCGTTTGTAGGGCGGCACTTTCACCATCATAAGCATGCATTAAGATTGCTGGGATGAATTTTAAAGTGACGGACTAACAGGCTTTCCGGGCGCTTGTTTCACAAGTCTGTATGAATATGGTGGTATTTGGTACTCCGTGCTGGGCTACACAGCCAATCTCCAAACTCGTGACGTCACCTGTGGGTGGAGCTTAGCAAAGCTCAGCAATAGATGCTACCATTTTCCACCCACTGATAGGGAGCTAAAGCAGTTAAAAAAATATTTACAAGTGAGAAATAACGAAGGAAAAAGAGATGTCTCATGGAACAGGAGGAAAATAAAAAAAAAAAAAAAGTTTATTCTAACGAGGTCTCCTAAGCTCCGCCCAGGTAACGGATGATAAAAAAAGCAAGCAAACATAGCCACGGGTACCAACCAATTAAATGCATCCATGTAAAATTTCTGCTATATATAATGTATGTCACTGTATCAAGCACTGTTTACATAAATATTAGTCACACTATATAATCCATTATATAAATGTACCTAAATTGCATTAAGGTTTCGGTTTTCAACGTTTGTTTGATTTGCAGTAGTACCAACACTACACGGAAAGATTGTTTCGAAGGTTAGGAACTGGGCATACCCTTCAACGGAAACACACTCTCTAAGAGACGCTTCGACGAAGAGGGAAGAGCTTCACTGAGAATATGGCCGTTAAACACTTCCCTTCCCTCTTCCACCTCAGTCTGTTCCCAACAGAACCTCACGGAGTCTCCCCCCACCTGCACTACCACCACCACCACCACCACTGCCATCACTCCCACCCCCTCCCCCACTCTTGCCACCATCACCACCACCAGCTCGACCTACTCTTCCTCCTCCCCTCCCTCTTCCTCCCTTTCCTCTTCCGCCCCTTCCTCCTCCTCCTCCTCCACTCCCACCCGATCAACCACTAGTCCCTCTACCACCTCTTCCTCCTCTTCTCTCGACTCACCCTTGTCCCTCCCCTCTGTCAACCCTCCTAACGCTTCCACCTCCAGCCGCCTCCCCGCTCCTACTGCCCACTACTCATCCATCAGACGCCGCAAAACCATTCTTCCTGCTCTGGTCTGCGCAGATCAGACACAGTTTCGGAGCACAGACAAGCTTAAAATAGTTGTTAGACTTGTAGGGGACTCGCTGGTTAGAGGTGAACTCATGGAATTCTGCGGCCGCAATACAGAGACGCGTAGGCGCTATTGTATTCAGGGCGAGAAACTGGACGACATTACATCAGCTGTCGATGCTGTCACGGAAAGCGCGAAGGAAGACACAGTGTATCTGATTCACGCGGGGACTAACGACGTTCAGTCTACTCAACCTCAGACCCTACTATCAAAATAACGTCAAGACATCCGGCAATACAAGACAAAGTCCCCTCACGTCATCGTCTCTGGAATTCTACCTAGAATCAGCGCTTTCGCCGGCTTCAACAGCAAAGCGTGCAACATCAATACAAGTCTGAAAGAAATTTATGACGATGAAGGCGTAGCGTTCACAAACGCCTGGCATCACTTCCTTGAGCGCCCAGACTTGTTTCGCGACGATGGCCTCTACTTGATTGAGGTTGGGTCGGCGCGTTTCGGGAGGCTTCTGGACGAGGCAGTCAAAAGCTTTTCGAAAAGCCTTTAAAAAAAACTGGAGTCGAGGGCGGGGCAAAGGCAGCCTTTAATCAACAAACCCGTAGCGTCGATGCGGCTTACAAGAAACTGTGTAACTAAAGACGACCCCGTCACGCGAACTGATACAACTCGTCGCGGCCAAAACATGAGTCACATTTCTGTTTTGTACACAAATGCACGTAGTTTAATACCCAAAAGGGACTAAATTAGGGTGTATATTGCAACAGAGAAACCAGATGTGGTAGCCATCACAGAGACTTGGGCCAACTCTCCACATCTAGCATCCGAACTGTCATTCCCCGTGTACGAAAGCTTCCACAGAAATCGAAAGCACAAGAAAGAGGGAGGAGTAATTTGCTACGTAAAAAGTACGCTCCCAGCCATAAAAATAGACAAACAGGACTCAGAGAATTACGATTCCGTCTATGTGGAAATAACCGCGAATAATAAGAAACTAACACTTGCGACCGTATACAGTCCCCCAAAACAACAGGCAGCCGACAACACTGCCCTGTACGAAGAGTTTCACTCTCTAACACAAAGCAAAGAAATAATAATAATTGGGGACTTTAATTGCCTTAACATTGATTGGGAACATTTGACTGGAGATCAAGAGGGTAACAGGCTTTTAGAAATGGTGGAGGATTCGTTCCTCACTCAAGTTGTAACTCAACCGACAAGAGAAAACAATCTGCTGGATCTGGTACTAGTGAGTAACCCCGACCTCATTCGCGACTGTGAAGTTGGTGAGAAAATTAATGATTGCGATCACCACTTAATCCGTTTTAACCCTAGAACGCTAACCATGGGTATGAGGTACCCGAAGCGAATGACGTCATTGCCATTGTGTATGGTTCCGGTGCTCTGAGGGTACCCACCTCCTCAGTAGCTTCATGTGCCCGCTTGACAGTGTAGGGGAAGGTCACGTTGTCTCGCTCTCTCTGCTCACCTTTGTTGTAGGCCTACATTCGGGTGCGGCATACCCATGGTTGGTGATACAGGGTGTTGTACATGTCCCTAGGATATTGTTTACGTACTTTTTTAGTGATCACCTGTGCAGTGGATCACAGGACCTGGGAGGCCATACAAGAAGTTTGGAAGCCATCGGATGATAATTTTTTTATGAAAATTTTTTTTGATTTTTTTTTTTTTTTTATTTTTTTTAAAATTTTTTTAAGTACCTGATTTTAATACAAAAAAAATACTTTTTTCAGTTATTCTTAATGTTAATTAAAGATAAAAATTTTGAAGTCCCTTCATTTAAATTTTTTCAATTAAAACTTTACATTTATTTTTTTTTTTTTTTTCAAAATCGGGTATGATGTACCCATGGTTAGTAGTGGTGTGACTTTTTCTAAGGTTAGTGTCAACATAAGTCACAAACTCGTAGACAATCCGTCAGCGATACCAGACTACGAAAAAGCAAATTTCAACCTAGCCCGTGAGCTGCTTCCCCCTGCGACCTGGGACCAACTTAACCTCACCGAAAATACAATCGACAACGTGTGGAACGACTTCAAAGATAAGCTTTTGAGGGTAGAGAAGGCTACAGTGTCTACGAAATCCAGGCGAGTAAATGGTGCCGTAGATTCACCGTGGATGACCAGAGAAATAAAAAGGGCAGTAAACTTAAAAAAATGAAAGAGAATGACACGGCCGAAGCCCGTACACAGTACCACACCAGCCTCAGAGCTTGTCACACCCTTATTCGGAGTAGTAAACGCAACTATGAAAAACAAATAGCGCGCGACATCAAGACCAACTCCAGAAAATTCTTCACATACATCAGATCGAAAAAGAAAGTAAAATCCAATAATGGTCCCTTGACAGACGAGACCGGATCTGTTACTCAGGATAGTGAACAAATGGCCAGAATCCTCAACAGTAACTTCGCATATGTATTCACAGTCGAGGACGTCGAAACCATTCCGGAGGGCCATGACCAGTTTAGGGGGATCACGCCCCTTGAAATTGACTCAATATGCGACCAACAAGTGAAAACATACTTGGACAAACTCGACACGAACAAGTCAACGGGACCTGACAGTTTGTCTCAGGGATTATTAAAAGAGCTTAAACAACAAATACTTCAGCCACTCACTAACATATTCAACTGGTCAGTGCAACTGAACAATGTCCCAGAAGACTGGAAGATGGCGAACGTAACACCGATTTTCAAAAAAGGAGACAAAAGCGTTGCATCAAACTACAGGCCCATAAGATTGACATCAGTGGCAAGAAAAATACTTGAAAACATTATTAGAGACAAACTTGTTAAGTTTCTAGAAGACAATGATATAATCTCCGACACCCAGCATTGCTTCAGAAACAAGCGCTCCTGCCTAACGAATTTATTAACCCGAGAACGTCGGCAGACCCTTTTCAGGGCTTTCACGAGTCGTGGCTGTGGTACGGTGGACCCTAAAAAGGGCTCGCCATAAAACCCCTAATTCGAGCTAATTGTAGGCGGTGGTGGCATAGAGTAACCCACCATGCATGCCCTGGGTCATTGTGGTGGATGAGTGATCTTGAGGTGAGCTCTTTTGTCATAGGTGGTGCTGTAAGGTCATGGGAGACTGAATTAACTATCCATACAGTAATCACTTGTCAAATTCTCTATAGCAGACAGCAAGTGACTCGGATAGATGCCATGCGTCACAAGACTGTGGTGTTTACAAACACCACCCAAAAAGAATTGAGTTTGAGTAAAATTAAATATATTTAACGGCTTTATGGTTATGAGAGGAGTACTCTGTTGTACAGCCATGGCTGATAGTCCATGAGCAGGTGGTGGGGCAAGCCACAGCCAATACTAGGCAGAGCGTTCGAACAAGTTGACGTTCTACACATCTCTCAACAACTCTGTGAACGAGTTGTTAGTAGTTTTGTATGCAGGTCTGGGAATCGCAAGTAATGCATCACCAAATGTTTTGGCTCGTGGGGGAAGGTAACACTCTCCTTTTACCCTAGTGGTGCGTTATGTCCTTTCCTAATATTTAATCCACCCCCCCTCAGCGTCAATCACCTGCTGGAGACGTGAGGGAAGGGAGTCTACCAGCTTTGAACACATGTCGAGTGTTCGTCTGATACTCCCCCAGACATCATAGGAATGCCTGGTTATCTCTGCTTTGGTCTTCTCTGCTACCTCCCACTCACGCTTCATAATGCCCCATATATTTTCTACTGGATTGACATCACAGCCCTTAGGGGACCAGTCAAGGAGGTGAATTTCTGTCAAACGTCATTACCTCGGCAACTGCTTTATTAAGATAAAATTCACCAAAGGACACTCAAAACGACTGTTAGGTGATTTGGAGGTTTTAATGGGAACTAATGGTTTCGCTAGTTTGGTTCAAACTTTGTTTTACACCTTTTGTGTTGGTAATGATAATGGCTTTAATACAAGATTTACGATAAGGTCATGCATGTTCAGTCAATCGTGTGCTCTTACATTATTATCTAACACATGAGCGTTGACCTTTTTTATACCTCCGCCAGAGCCTGTAACAAAACTGTATTTTAACTTCATCTTCATAATACAGCATAAATGGTTCACACACCTAACATATTATATATAACTACAAACAACTCGTTAACTCGTTCACCAAGGAGCGGTCACGTTTAGAGGGGTGAGGATAATCAACTTCCTCGAATGCTCTGCACAGTATTGGCTGTGGCTTCCCCCACCACCTACCTGCTCATGGACTATCAGCCATGGCTGTACGTTCCATGCTCCTTTCTTAGTCTTAAAACGCAGTGTAATTTTGTCGTTTCACGACCACTTCTTGGCTTTCCCATAGCCGAAGCCCACAGGTTAAACTTCTTCCAGGGTATATATAAGAACTGGGATGCCCACATCCCCAGTGATGTTATATACCTGGACTTTCAGAAAGCCTTCGACAAGGTACCGCGTGAGCGTCACCTTAATAAACTGCACTCAGTGGGCATTGGAGCCAATCTGATCGCGTGGATAAGAGACTGGCTTACCGGCAGAAAACAACGAGTACTACTCAACGGACAACCTTCCGATTGGCTTCCAGTCACTAGTGGAGTGCCTCAAGGGTCAGTGATGGGACCTATTCTCTTTATCATATATATCAATGTCCTAGAATCAGGACTGAAATCCACAATATTGAAATTTGCTGATGACACCAAGGTGGGTAGAAAGGCCCTTTCAGAGACCGACTGCGAAATCATTCAGAAGGACCTCAATCACATTATCGAATGGTCGGAAAAATGGCAAATGTCCTTTAATGTTGACAAATGCAAAGTCATGCACATTGGGTCCAGAAATAGTAACCACACATACATCATGAATGGGAAACCTCTGCAGGCGATGCGAAAGGAAAAGGATCTTGGAGTCACTATCAGCAGTGACCTGAAACACGCGAATCACTGTAAAAAAGCATATAACAAACCCAACACTATGCTCGGGTTCATAGCGAGGAACTTCGAGTGTAAAACGCCAGACGTGATGCTATCCTTGTATAATTCTATGGTAAGACCGCACCTCGAGTATGCAGTACAGTTATGGTCTCCTAATTACAGAAAGGACATTGATTTACTTGTAATGATTCAACGACGCGCCACGAAGATGATTCCAACCTTAAGGGCCCAATCGTACGAGGAACGACTCAAGCGACTCAATCTCTTTACATAGAAGAAAAGACGTCTACGAGGGGATATGATTCAAGTCTTTAAGTACCTGAAAAAGTTCAATAACGTCGATTACTCCAAATTCTTTGAACTGCAAACCAACTCATAGAAATAACGGTGCTTTCATCTGCTCCTCAAGCCCCAAGTGGCTGTCGAACAGATTAAATCACCAAAGCGGACGACCTCCTCCTCCTCCTCCTCCTCCTCCTCTTCTTTTTCTTCTTCTTCTTCTTCTTCTTTTTCGTCTTCTTCTTCTTCTTCTTCTTCTTCTTCTTCTTCTTCTTCTTCTTCCTCCTCGTTCTACTACTGTTAAACACTCTGCCATGAAGTCAGTTAAGGCGGGGCCCGCTCGGGCAGTTCCCTAGCAATAGCGCTTCCAAATCCTTTTTAATGTATGTAGAGTATTTGATAAACAATTTCAAATGGTACGTAGATGGCATATGAGGGAGAGAGTACGTATTCGGGGTGATCCAGCAGCGCTATGTAGAGGTTCGGGCTCCTCTCAGACTGACTTCATATTTCTGTCGGTCTAAGTGAACAATAATTTTCTTCCACTGCCTTGCTATTCTACCCTCGCTCCAGCTCTCACGTCGGTCGGAAGGACAGTGTAATTCGTTTGTCTGGGGTGATGAGACAGCATGATAGTGTCGTTCAAAGCAGGTTGAAGGGAAAGTGAAAGGGGGTGGGAGGAGGGGAGATACGCAAGATGGTTTGAGGAGGAGGCGAGTGCGGGAAAGAGGGAAGGATGGAAGGAGAGGCACGGATGAAAAGTTTGGAGCGATAATTGGACATTTCAGATACCTAGGTTGGGTAAAATGGAAAAGAATGAGCATGGGGTCAGAAAAGTACTTGGGGTGTGTGACTGGAATGGGAAACATGGTAAGGGGAAGGGAAGCATATCATAAGTATAACAGGTAGGCATGGAAGAAATGTTAGGTATGCATAGGAAAGGGAAAAGGAACGGAAGAGAAAGTACGTGAGGGATGGGAAATGAAGGGATGTTTTTTTTTAAATAATCAATTCAGCAAACAACAAAACAACTATTTCAATGAAATATTTTTGCCATCACGGATAATTTGCCATCTTACCACTTGACCTTTTGATGATACGTACGCATCATTTATCTTAGCATTATCTTATTTTAATATCTTCAGAGAGAGAGAGAGAGAGAGAGAGAGAGAGAGAGAGAGAGAGATATCCAGACACACAAGATCGACAAAAAAATACTCTCTTGATTTTCAACACATCAACATAATATACGTATTCAGATGTACTTTTAATGAGATGTGATCAAGGATGGCTGCTGCTTCTGCTAAGATGACGTCAGGGAGATTAGCGGAGCATGGGAACCATCCTGAAAATCAGGGCGGAGTGAGGTGCGCGGGTGAAAATCAGATCAATAGAACTAATTGAATAGGCTTTTTTTTCTTTATTGTTTCCTTTTTTTTTTGCCCTTGGGCTGTTTCCTCTGCTGTAAAAAAGAAAGAAAAAAAATGAAATGCCCAGTGCAGTGCAGCTAGATACTCAAAAAGAGTAAAGATACAGACCATTCATGTGGTTCAGGGTGTTGTCTAGACTTGCAGTGATGGGCCAGACAAACTGGATAAACAATAGACTATATTGTTTCGGTTTCTAACAAGAGGAACGTGTACGTGTGGGCGTGATACAGGACGCTCATGAACTGGCCTGAGCGCCAAGAAGACAAAGGGCAACAAGACGAAGGGCTGACACTTCAGAATTGACGTTGTCTTTACTCGCAAACTAACTCTACCTACACCTCCCTATCTTGCTTCCTTCTTTCCACTCCCCATTCATCCTCTTGACCTGGCAAGGTGGTTTGACCAGGCAGGCAGGTCTAAATCTTTCGTCTCTACCTCCCAAAACCCTCCACACAACTTGTGCCTAAGAAGGGTGACTGTTCCAACCCCTCAAACTACCGTCCATTAGCTTTGCTTTCTTGTCTTTGATTTTTTTTGAGACAGCCCTTTTAACAGGAAAGTTCTCAATTATCTAACAACATTTACCTTTCTCTCTGATCACGAGTATGGGCTCCGCAAAGGGCGTTCTGCTCGTGGTTGTACTTCTTACCTTCCTAACTGATATCTAGTTATCCTCTCTTTGCCGTCTCGGTGAAACTTTTGATGTTGCCTTAGATATTTCAATAGCCTTCATAGAGTCCGGCAATTTATTTATTTATTTATTTATTATTATTATTTTTTGTTTTTGTTTTGCGTTCTCCTGCGGCTTTTATCCCTCTCTCTGTACTTTTATATCCAGTGTCCTATATGGCCGATCTCTCTGCTATGGTAGACGGTCACTGTTCTACCCCTAAACCTATTAACATTGGTGTCCCACAGGGCTCTGTTCTTTCTGCCACTCTCTTCCTATTGTTCATTAATGATCTTCTTCTCATAACAAACTCTTCTATCCACTCTTACACCGATGACTCTACTCAGCATTACTAATTTTTCTTATAACAAATGACATTCCCAACATGATTTGCTGTCTCAAGGCTAGACGCTACAGGACGCTTGAAGGGTCTTTCTAGGGCACTAGGCCATAGTGATAAATTACTCCAGTCGTCATGAAGCGTGCATGGTTTGATATCATTATTACACTGATTAGCCACAGCAAATATCAAGATGATATCTCAAGAAGTTCTTTTTTTATAAATCTAAAACCTTATTTTTTCGTATCTTTCTTTACTACCATCGGTAACAAGAGAGGAGATCATGTGTTTTCATCCGAATTTTTTTTTTTTTAGATAGGATTACAGAATCGACATTTTTTACCTTTTCTCGCCACAAAATCCATGGATTCGAATAAGCATTATACTAACGAATTTCCAAATCAACGTACTCATTTTCCACTTTTTTTTTTAATTTCCCCCTTCTTGTGACTAACCTGTAGAGTGTAGAACCTAGATGGAAAATTTTCCAATCTGGGAATTTTAAATTCAGGAGAATTACTTTTTGAGTTATGGGCATTTAAACTTTTACTTACTTTGCCACCCTTTCTTATTTTTCCTGGCGTTTCTTTAGGCCAACAAATATCATCATATCATTATTCATTGTATTTTACAATAGTTTGGATGACAGCATTTTATTCTGATAGTTACTGGTCCCCTCCTCTTTATGAGGATACTATTACCTGGTGTCCACCTCAGTCACAAGACCAATGCCAATGTGACTTGTGTGGCCTCGAGTCATACAAGAGCCGTCATAACTTACGTCGATGTCCATAAGGCCATTATCCCTCTGCCCAAGCCTGGCATAGTGTTGTCTTACGGCTTTGTGCCCTTCCTTGATGGTGGTGTTGAAGAATTCGTCCATTTTCTCAAAAAGATACTGTGCATGGGACTCGTACCCCTTAAAATGTAGGGCTGGCCGTTTCATTGAAGCTGCTAATGCAGAGAAGCCATTGTACCCTTGGTTACTGAGAATGGTGTGCAGTGCTAGGTCCGGGCTGTTCTCTGTGAAGCCTCCTTTAGTTATAGGGGTAGGGTCGTGGGGTGAAAGTCTGGCTTTTCTCGCACAAACATTCAACTTCAAGACTGCAGTCCATCCTCTAGTTGTCAGCTTTTACAAAAAAAAAAAAAAAATCATCCACGCTCTTTGCACTGTGTTTTCTTGAATAATTCTTGGAGCTGAACATTTGACACGATGTATAATTATTATATCCTCGTCGCGTCTTGGTGGTGGAACTGATGGGAGAGCAGCTTGGCCTTGAAACTGCTGCTGCTTCCCTCAGGCCACCACAATCACATTTATGGGCCATAGCCTGGAGGCGTATGTAAAAAATAAAAAACAAACAAACAAAAAAAATTGGGAAAAGTAATATTTACTAAGAAAACGGGATATTCAAATGACGCGTGGTCCTTAAATAAGCGCGTGGGACGTGTATAGTGTCATTGAGGTATTTCGCTTTTCTGTATAAAAAAAAAGGTATCGTCAAAATATATCTGGTGGGCGAGGAAGTATGAGTCCTAGGGTCAGTCTTTGTTGTTATGTAATTATCGATGTAGAAGCGCACCTGAAGGCAGATTATTCGGCGACTCACTGAACTCATTTCAGGCGGTGGCTGAGTGGTTAGCGTGACGGCTCCGCGTTCAGGAGTTCCAGGAGGGACGCGGGTTCGAATCTTGGCCGCCGCACAGCTGAGGTTTTTCAGTCACCGCCGAGTGGCCTAAGACTACCCACACGCTGGCCTGAAGACCACCCATCAACCTGGGCTCTAGACAACCTCTCCAAAGAGAGGCTCAAAGATGAGTTCCGGGGGGGGCAGCATGAGCCAACACAAGATGGCGCCACTATAAACACTCGCCTGCGCCAGAACGGGCTGGGCCGACCATCAGGCCCCACCGGAAAGAAGCCATGGGCCGACCATCAGGCCCCACCGGGAAGAAGCCTTGGGCCGACCATCAGCCCCCACCGGGAAGAAGCCTACCGGCGCAATAGGCCGCGACGTAAAAAAAAAAAACGATGTTGAGTGCAAAAAAGGTGTGTTGGAGTGGGGGTAATCCAAACTTGGGAGTGGTGTGTAGAATGGTTACCAGATTATGAAGGCCTCCATAGGTGCACACTCAAAGAACCTATTCAAGCGACTGAGTGCTAAAAGCCATGCCTTTACAACGTGAGATCAAGAAAGTATGTGTGAGGGGAAGTGTGTGTGTGTGTGTGTGTGTGTGTGTGTGTGTGAACTTTGAGATGTATCGGCCATGATGCAGAAAGAGTGTGTGGTTGAGGGAGGGAGACAAGCTGACAATGATGGTAGTGGTGGTGTTGGCGGCGGCGGTGGGTGGACAGCAGAATTCCATCAAAAGACATCATCTTATGAGTCATTTGGTGTGTGTGTGTGTATGTGTGTGTGTGTGTGTGTGTGTGTGTCGTGCCTTTCATGGGCACTCATTAATTATGTAGGTTTATTATACCTTAAAGTATAATTAATTGTTGATCATTTAAACCAGTAAGTAAAATTAGTAGTTTATTTACCAAGTCTTATAAGGTATCGTTATCGCATACAGGATCATCATCTGCAAAATAATATGAATAGTGTGACTTTAAGAATATTACTTGAGGTAAATATATTTGTTAAGAGATTCTGATGGTGAACTAAGGGTCAAGAGACAGGGTCCAACCATTTGAGATTAGCTTTCGTATCTTACCTCACTTATCACACTTGTAAATACCATGAACACAGGTTAACATTACCGCCTTAAACTAACATGCAACCATGGGAATAAGTAGCACCGACAACATAGTAATTACTCCCAACTACACGGGGAAACACAACCTCCCGCTCTGACTCCACTACTCCACATATTAAGCCCAAACCAAAACTAGTGAGTGTTCGCGCTTATCCATTGGATCCCCCCTGAAAATGACACACATACCACCCATTTGGCCTCTCCTTCCTTCCTTTCTTCACACACCTTGAAACAAGCAATCACCCACAGCGCAGCTTCAAAAATCTTTACGGCTGCATGCTGGACTTGGTCTTTGCGACGCCCAGCCTCCCATCAGTCAGGCTTGCCTTTAGCGCACCTAAAGGGGCGATGTCTCGCGTGAGCGTCTATCTCAGGTATAGTGTTATAGCCAAAGTTTTTGTTTAACACTACGAGCAGCTCTTTCCTCACCCGAAAGGGCGATGTCTCACGTGAGAGTGACCTCGCTCCCCCAGCCTAGGGCGAGGGAGGACAGGCTATCTCGACCCCAAAATCCTTTGGTGACGTCACGGAGTACCAAAAGTACACGCAGGTTAGGCCTGCTTGAGACCTGAGAATTCCTTGGTAGGCCCCCAATATCAATATAAAGTTACTGGTATTTTAATTGTAAATATTTGCCGTTCTCCCGCAATAACTAAAAGAAACCAGATTAACTACTTTCGGCAAACCCTGTGACACCTGAAATTCTGTTGACGCTAGCATATTTTAGGGTAAATATGGAGCACAACGGGCTTTTTTGTTTCAGTACCCATCTCTCTCTCTCTCTCTCTCTCTCTCTCTCTCTCTCTCTCTCTCTCTCTCTCTCTCTCTCTCTCTCTCTCTCTCTCTCTCTCTCTCTTAAACATGAGAAACTGACGTACATATATATATATATATATATATATATATATATATATATAT
Organism: Eriocheir sinensis; assembly: GCF_024679095.1. Classification (NCBI taxonomy): domain Eukaryota; kingdom Metazoa; phylum Arthropoda; class Malacostraca; order Decapoda; family Varunidae; genus Eriocheir; species Eriocheir sinensis. The sequence continues at coordinate 20,344,887 of NC_066529.1, read as the reverse complement.
ATATATATATATATATATATATATATATATATATATACGGTTGCGCAAACATCCCAGGTTAACTCTATTTACATAGGGAAAAATACCAATACAATTGTTGTAGATTTCGGGCCACTACATGTGTGTGTGTGTGTGTGTGTGTGTGTGTGTGTGTGTGTGTGTGTGTGTGTGTGTGTGTGTGTGTGTGTTTATGGGTTTCCGATATATATTATATATTAGCTCATTTCATTTATGCTGTTTTATGCCTGCCATCCCAATTCCCCCGTGTTTTATAAATTGCTTTTTGACCTCTGTCATATTCCTTTTTTTTCACAAAAGTATTTCTTTACGTCTCCGGTTTTCACTCTTGTATTTATCTTGGTCTTGTCTACTCCATAATCATTATAATGGGTACTGTTCCTTTCTGTGTGACACGTGCATTTCTTTATGTGTTGGCTTACGTCTTCTAGTATCACTTTTGCTGCCAGTCCTACTTTTCTGTAGTGTTTTCAAGTCATCCATCCATATCGTTTTCATATTTTTTTAACTTGTCTCTTCTACTCCTCTAATAGTGTGTTAATTTCACCCCTAAACATTTGCGTTACAACGTCTTTGTTTTACATATGTTTATTTTGCCTTTTGACTCCACTTTTCTGTATACTTTAATCTCCTTAGTTACTTAAGTTTTTCCTCGTGCCTTTTTCATCCTAAATAAATAAGTTGAGGCACGCGTAAAAGTAGATAAAGTTGGCAATCTGTTTTATTGGTTTGATGAGTCTGTGCCCACATCATAAATTCAAGAGCCGTGTGTGAGCTAAATAAACGAATACTGGTGCGTGGCTGAAAAGAAGTTGGCATGCTTGTGTTGCTTCATGAAACTTCACACACTACTACTCCAATAAACAAAGGAAAGTCGTAAATAAGCTAATACAAAGAATGAAGGTGTCAGGCTAGTAAAAACATGGAGTGTGCGTATGTGTTTGTGTGTGTTGTTGTCGCCCACCCAGGAAGACACTGCTGCCATCACTTGCGGCTTCAATTAATTAGGTCCTTTGAGGCGGCAGATTTTTATGTCTCGCTTGTGGAACTCTGCAAAGCCTTTGTTTGTCTTCTTCATCACGGGTAAAACAAAAATAGAATGATTCAGGCAGCGACCACCACCATAGCCATCATCACTACTACCACCACCACCACGATCATCACGAAACACACCCGCCAGGAAATTTTTAAAGCTTTTGTTTGCCCTCCTTATTCTTACTTAGCACATGTGGAGTCTGCTACTATCGCCAATCATACATGTCAAAGGAATATAATCAACGTTTGTTTTTTGTTTTCTCCTTAGAAACATGCAGTATTATTTACAAACTTTTTTTTCAACATTTGCAATATACCACAACCAATCAGTTTCACTTAGGAAGTTAGAAAAATGAGATAAAGAAAAGAAGAAAGAAGACAACCTGTGCGCCTTTTGTTTTTGCTATTTAACAATGACATGCCAGTAATACTGTTTAAATCAAGGCTGCCACTGTGGTAGAATAAAACGGACCGTCAGGATAGAATGTCCCGTGGAACCCAAATATCGTAACGCGCTGCCACGGCAACGCCGTGGCAGCGCGGTAGTGCATTTGGACTTCTTGGCTCATTTTTCTGTTGCCTTTGGCTTTTTTCTGCTTCGATAATCTGGCAACCCTGCACGGCATTCCACTGGTGCCGTTCGTCAAGTACGCATCATTCACGCTACCGCTCCTTAAATTTGAGTACCGGTAGTACCGGTACCGAAAACTCAAGTACCGTTAGTACCGGTACCGGTACCCAAAGGAGTTTTTTTCTTAATGAATTCTGATGAAATTCCCAAACAAATTTCCTGTAAAGAAAACTCTCTCTCTCTTCCTTCAACTTAATATCAACTAGAGTAGAAATGCAACGTTTAGGAGCCTTCTGATTAATGTAAAATCACTTAGGTTTAAGGACAGACCACCTAGTCTGTACCATGGGGTCTGTGTGGTCTAATTTTCTATGTAAATCTATGTAAATCTCTCTCTCTCTCTCTCTCTCTCTCTCTCTCTCTCTCTCTCTCTCTGAATGAAGTGAATATTTATTTTTTCGAAAAAAAAATAGCATGTATAGTTATTATGGATGTACTCGATCATAGTCTAATAACAATAAAAATATTTATTAGCAACCTAAAAAAGAAAAAGAATCGGACATGAAGAATTATCCAGTAACTCCAATAAATAAATAAAATAATAAAATAATGGAAACGGGAGCTGTGATGGAAACGGAAAGCAGGACAAAATGGTGGGAACTTGTGGAGACGGTCAGCGGGGCAGTGACTCAGCGTCTACACACAGGGCCCATACCGCGTGATACCACATGGAGGCGGGCGGGCGAGCGCCGAGCGTCACTAAGATCCTAACGGTACCGGAACTAGCGGCAATGCGCAGTGCCGAGTGATCATTAAGCTTCCCGGAACCCAAGTGATCATGATGCTTCGCGGTACCAGTACCGATACCAGTTATCGATACCAGGTACCGGCGAGTGATCATTAAGCTTCCCGGAACCCAAGTGATCATGATGCTTCGCGGTACCAGTACCGATACCAGTTATCGGTACCAGTACCGGTACCTGGTATCGATAACTGGTATCGGTACTGGTACCGCGAAGCATCATGATCACTTGGGTTCCGGGAAGCTTAATGATCACTCGGCACTGCGCATTGCCGCTAGTACTGGTACCGTTAGGATCTTAGTGACGCTCGGCGCTCGCCCGCCTCCATGTGGTATGGGCCCTGTGTGTAGACGCTGAGTCACTGCCCCGCTGACCGTCTCCCCAAGTTCCCACCATTTTGTCCTGCTTTCCGTTTCCATCACAGCTCCCGTTTCCATTATTTTATTTATTTATTGGAGTTACTGGATAATTCTTCATGTCCGATTCTTTTTCTTTTTTAGGTTGCTAATAAATATTGTTATTGTTATTAGACTATGATCGAGTACCCACTACACATATCACCGAGATATCCACTCACTAAGTGGTGATCTCTCTCTCTCTCTCTCTCTCTCTCTCTCTCTCTCTCTCTCTCTCTCTGAATGAAGTGAATATTTATTTTTTCGATAAAAAAATAGCATGTATAGTTATTATGGATGTACTCGATCATAGTCTAATAACAATAACAATATTTATTAGCAACCTAAAAAAAAAATCGGACATGAAGAATTATCAATAAATCCAATAAATAAATCCGAGCAACTGGTACCGGTACCGAGCAATCTGGTACCGGTACCGTACCGTTTAGCTGGTACCGTTAGTACCGGTACTGGTACCGGTACCTGCCCACCCCTACTCCTTAGTCGCTCCCTCAACATCCTCTGACAAAGAGTCTCTCTCTCTCTCTCTCTCTCTCTCTCTCTCTCTCTCTCACACACACACACACACATACACATATATACATACATGCTACACATCGGTCATCACGTTGAAACATTGTTGAGAAAAATATATATTGGTGTGAATATAGTAAAGTACGGAGATCGGCTAATAGGGTTGAAGTAAAAAGTGTGTGTGTGTGTGTGTGTGTGTGTGTGTGTGTGTGTGTGAGAGAGAGAGAGAGAGAGAGAGAGAGAGAGAGAGAGAGAGAGAGTTATTTTTTTTTTCAGGAGTAGGCTATGAATAGTTTCTTATGTAGCGACATAAGCTATTGTTATACTCCTTTATTGCTGTTTTGTATTGTGTAGCACTTGTCATTTTAACACAGGATCTTGGACGATATAAAACACAACAATAAATATTATAGTTGGTTGTCTGGTGAAATAAACTAAATATTGATCGCCTACTCCTGAACAAAATAGTTAAGAGGTATTTGTGAAGTAGAAAACAACGTACATTTACTTGTCATTCACCACACAGTCGTGGGCAAAGTGGTTACGTTATAATAAACTAAGGAGGATCGAAAACCCCTGCCTTGGTTATGCTCCATGAGAGAGAGAGAGAGAGAGAGAGAGAGAGAGAGAGAGAGAGATTTACATAGAATTTCAGACCACACAGACCCTATGATCCAGACTAGGTGATCTCTCCTTAAACCTAAGTAATTCTACATTAATGAGATAGTGTCGGTCGAGCTTTATTAAATGAGTCAATCGTGTTACACTGGACCACTGAAGGTGGGAGCTTATTCCATTCTCGCGCTACAACGTTGGTGACGAAAATTTTGGTCCAGTCTGAATTTACTTGTTTACATTTAAGTTTTGTGCCATTATTTCTCGTTCGGAAAGTTTCATCGATCATAAACAATTTTGATTTGTCCACATTCGTAAAGCCATAAAGTATTTTAAAACATTCGATCACTTTTCCTTGGAGGGTACGTTTCTCAATAGAGAAAATGTTAAGGGTTGAAAGCCTCTCGTCGTAAGGTTTGCTGCGCAAGGAAGGGATCATTTTTGTTGCCCGACGTTGAACACCTTCTAATATAGCAATGTCCTTTGTATGGTGGGGAGACAAAATCTGTACCGCATATTCCAAGTGGTGTCTGACTAAACTATTGTAAAGCGGGAGTATTACTTCTTTATTTTTTAATAATAAGTTTATTTCAATGAAGCCCAGCATTTTGTTCGCTTTAGCTGCTGCGTCGAGCCATTGGTGTGAGAATTTCAGGTATGACGCGATTTTGACACCCAAATCCTTAACGCACTAGTTTAACAGCACACATTTAGTAATCAAACCTTTTATTTTCTGTTCCAACTTGAAGAACCTGGCACTTATCTACATTAAGAGCATCTCCCATCTATCAGACCAAGCTGATTTTTTTTTTTTTTTCAAATCTTCTTGGAGGCTTTGTCTGTCTTCGTCAGTGAGAACCGAGTAACCGATCTTTGTGTCGGCTGCAAATTTACTAATGAGATTATTGATTCCAACGCCCACATCGTTGATGTAAATAATGAAGAGCACTAGGCCAAGAACGGAGCCCTAAGGGACGCCACCAGTGACAGGCGCCCACTGAGTTAAATCCATCGATCACCACTCTTTGCTGTCTGTTGTTCAACCAATTCGCCTTATGAGAAATTATCATAGAGCAACTAGAGGACATCCCTATAAACTTTTTGTTCCTCGTTGTAACACCGAGGCAAGAGCTTCTTCTTTTTTTCACTGAGGACACTTAATATCTGGAAAAATGATCTTTTTGAACACCTTATTTGGTTTGATACTTCTAGCTGGATTAACTGCCTTACTTATTCCTCCAATTGTCAATGAGTTAACAACAGTATATCTGCCATATAGGTATGAATAAGATGGAAGTTATTAATGCCATCTTATGAGGCCACATTAGCCAACCATCAAACTATCTTCAAGAATATCTCAGCTGTTGTTCTGGTTGGAGGCATTGATCAGTTTTTGGATGAGGCTTGTCCCCACCCAGGTAAAAAAATCAGGTCGGTACACACAGTCCCTGCCTATAGAAACTAGGCCACTTCAGCCGGCTCTGCTTCTCAAATTTTCTGATAGGCGACATCTGCCACTTCCTACCCGATGACAGCTGTCCTCTTGCTGTGATTGGCTAAATCCCCTCAAAATGCGACTTTAGAGCTCTGCCCACGTTACCTGCCCCATGCTCTCTCCTTCCCATACTCATTGCCTCTCTCTCTCTCTCTCTCTCTCTCTCTGATACACACACACACACACACACACACACACACACACATTTTGATAATGCTAAGCTTCAAGTTCAGATCTGGCCACGTTAGTAATAAGTAACATTCCATCTCTACCTGCTCTGAAAACCCTACTTAACTCTCAGAGAGCACGCAAACTCACCTTTTTCCCCTCTTCCCTTTCATTTTCCAATTCTTTAAATTTTTCCTACTCCTCCTCCTTCTCCTCTTCGTTTTTCTTATTATACCCAGTGCTCCTCCCTCCCTCACCAATCACCGCCACTCTCTACTTCCATCTCTCTCTCTCTCTCTCTCTCTCTCTCTCTCTCTCTCTCTCTCTCTCTCTCTCTAAGAAAACTACACATTCTGTGCATATTTATTTCTGTAAAAATACTCATTTTCAAGGATTCCGCAGAATTAAAAAAAACGAAGAATGGGTCAGCTCGTGGAAAGGAAAAAGTTAACAACCAGTGCATATAGAGGTGCATATATATTTGGTGTTTGAAGAAACACTCCTCCCTTAGTTTCTTACCTATGACAAAAGTGATGGTATCATGTGAAAGCTAAGCAAAAGACGAATGTTTCGTCCGTGAAACATTTATGGTATATCTTTTAGTCATGATTTTATTTTATTTTTTCCGTGTCGAGGCGGAAACAAATCGTTGAGGTATAATATTTTGTTTTTCATGAAAATGCTGATACATAGTCCAAATGTTTTGGGGACAAATTGTGCACCAGCAGTCAAAGGTGTACAACTGATAATAAAGAAGAAGTGTTTCATAGAATCATGACGTTTTTCCGAAAAAAAAAAAAAATCTCAAAAACTCTTCTTCCAAATTTCATCAAACTTTCAGGTTCTTAAAAGTTCAAAATAACAAGAATAAGTAGAGGCAAAACATTCTGAGTAGCCCCAAAACAGTTCGCGTTCACGAGTAATAGGCGGATGATCCCCTCAAGGGAAGTAATTGTTGAGGCAGGAAGTCTCCATCAAATGAGAGAAAAGCTGGATAACCATGGATGTGGAGATGGGACTTTTCGAGCTTAGCTCAGGCACTGTAAACTACAATTAGGTAAATACAAATACACACACACACACACACACACACACACACGGCCCGGTAGGACGTTGTCGTCTGGCTCACAACCAGAAGAACCGGGGTTCAGTTCCCCGGCCGGGTGAAGATAAGTTGGGTTTATCTTCTTTCACGTGTAGCCCCTGTTCACCAAGCAGTGAGTAGTACGCGACGTCAGGCAAGGACTTGTGACCTCGTTGTCGCGGTGTGTTGTGTGTGATTGGTCTCAGTCCTACCCATAGATCGGTACTACGAGCTCTGTGCTCTTCCGTAGGGGAACGGCTGGCTGTCTCGAGAGAGACCCGCAGTAGACCAAGAGGTGAATTACACACACACACACACACTATGCTGTGGTGCCTCACCAACATATTTTGGCATAACACACAATTATTGCTACAGTGTGCGTGATACAATCTTCCCATCTTGTCCAGTTTTTCAAATAATTTCTAATGATGAACCTCTTCCACTAACATAAGAACATAAGAACGTAGGAGTCTGCAAGAGGCCGGTAGGCCTGTACGAGGTAGCTCCTTTGAACCTAAGCTCCCGTGTATCTAACCCCACCTAATATCGCTGTCCATGAATTTATCTAATCTATTTTTGAATGTGACAATTGTATTGGCACTCACCACGTGACTGCCAAGCCTATTCCACTCATCCACCACTCTGTTAGTAAACCAATTTTTGCCTATGTCCCTATTGAATCTGAATTTATCCAGTTTAAACCCATTACTTCGTGTCCTACCCGGTTCTCTTACCAACAAAACCTTATGAATATCCCCCTTATTAAAGCCCTTCATCCATTTATAAACCTCGATCATTTCTCCACGCACCCTTCGCCTTTCTAGAGAATGCAAGTTTAACTGTTTGAGTCTTTCCTCGTATGGCAAGTTTCTCAACCCCTGAATCATCTTAGTCATCCTGCTCTGCACCGATTCTAACATTTTGATATCCATTCTATAATAAGGTGACCAGAACTGAACCGCATAGTCAAGATGAGGTCAAACCATTGCTAAATATAATTTGAGGAAGACTTCGGCGCTTCTGTTGCTTATGCTCCTTGAAATAAATCCCAGTACCCTTGTCCCTTGTCATCACATCACAATTATTCCTCTGAAGAGATTAAGGCATATGTGCATTATTTTTCATGGAAAAAATGAGTTAGCCATTTTATGGCCGAAACCGACCCCCCTTAAAACTTTCGAGATACGCCTCAATCCCCCTTCCAGGTGACACTTCAATTCCCTTTTGAGAGGGGAGTTAACCTCTTCTTGATAACCTTGCTCCACTCACTATAAGCAGTTTTCTTGTTACATTACAGAAAATGATCATGGAAATGTTTGCCTAGTTATACTGAGTAAAGGACCATTCTTTACTCTTTTGTGTGTGAAATTTATCTTTTTATTTTCGCCAGCACGCTGGCAGGCTGGGCTATGTAAGAGCCCTGCAGGGGGTGGGATGTCGAGGAGAGGGGTAGTTCTAATGAACGGAGGTGGGTGCTTACAGACCAACTCTAGCAGCTAGTGCAGCTGAGTTGATCTGTCGACGAGGACTGGCGAGTCTCTGGTGGAATTTATGCTTTACCAATGAATCAAACGTTAAGTATTAGCTTCAACAATACTTAAATATCAATGGTGTTAATATCCATGACACCGAAGACACAAAGCAAACCACGCTAGCATGCACGCGTGGGGGGCGTGCGGCTCGTGCGTCGACTGGCAGGGTGACTGAGTCAACCAATTTTTCAAGGAAACTTCGTGTCCACCCAGAATAGTACCCATTAATTATTTGATGTCGAAGGTCAAAGTCAAGGTCGCACAAAACGTCAGATTGGCCATAACTTCGGGTCTCGTCATCGTAGAGACTTCAGACTTGGTTCATATTCTAGCTCATGGAAATACGCATTGTGCATGGCCTTGACCTTAATCTTTGACCTTGACCTCGAAAAGTTCGCCCAAGGTCAAAGTTTAAAAAGAAGAATTTCATCAAATTTCGAAATAAATGCTTCCATAGGATGCGTGTCCATCCAGAATATAACCCATTAAATTGTTTATGTCAAAAGTCAAAGGTAAAGGTCAAAGTCGAACAAAACGTCAGATTGGCCATAACTTCAGTTGTCGTCATCGTAGAGACTTCAGACTTGGTTCATATTTTAGCTCATGGAAAGACGCACCTTGCATGGCCTTGACCTTGACCTTTGACCTTGATCTCGAAAAGTTCGCCCAAGGTAAAAGTTTCCAAAAAAAAAAATAGAATTTCATCAAATTTCGAAAAACAAATGCTTCCATATGATGCACCTTGCATGGCTTTGACCTTGAGTTTTGACCTTGACCTCGAAAAGTTCGCCCAAGGTAAAAGTTTCCCCCCCAAAATAGAATTTAATCAAATTTCGAAACAAATGCTTCCAAATGATGAATAGGATCACAGTTAATGCCCATACCAATTTTCAGGACGATCTTTGACGGTGTGCCTATGCGTCTAGTTAAACTAGACGACCCTAAACCATAAACTAAACCCACCAAAAAATTATGTAAAAGCTGTTTTTGTCCTCAGTAATGATATGGAAGCAGTATTATTTGTCTAGGCAGCAATCACCACGCCTATGCAAACCACCCCGAACCTCCAACAACTCCATTACCAACATTAAACCCCATAACCACCACCTTCAGTTATACCATTAAAGTTTGTAAGCTCTCCTAAGTAAATTTAGAGTAAGTACAATATTAAAAGTAAACTACAGTTACAATGAGGTATATTCAGAGTTGCCATTCAGCGGGTATTACGTCACAGGGCCCACGTAAATTACCTGTCTTTCTCTGGGGCTTGCAACAATTACACTTCAATACAATAAGTGATAATGTTGTTAATAACAATGTAGTTGATCATTCTCGTTGTTTGTTTATTTGTAAACGAGAGAAAACAAATGCCGTGCAGAATCATATCCTAATCAATAATCGTTCCTGCATGAAAGCCCTGCGAAGTCAAGCAAAAATGGGCTTTTTTTTTAAATCCATTTACTTTACAATTTGTTGAGTACCTGCCGTGGGTGTATCAGTGTAGCCTTCGGCGAAATTTATCAAAAACATTAGGGCGTCAGGCATCTCGACAACCCCCTCTCCCCAAACACTAGGAAGGCTAGGTGTTTGTGTCTCCGTGAGGTCACTAGTTTCCGCTCCCAGCATATTATATTCCACCCTCAACTGACTGCTGGTTGTTATGTGAGATGAACCAAGACCTTGGGTGGATGCCTGCCGCTACCAGAAGCGTGGGCGGGTCAAAGGTGATGACGCCAGGAGTTGTGGGTAAAGAGAAAGACTTTTGGGGCCGAATTCACAAAGGCTTAATTCGTAGTTTCGGGCTCTTAGTGGGTGGTTTTGAGAACATTGAGATTCACAAAGCTCGCGCGGTAATAACTACCAACTAATCGATGACGTCACGGGTTTGCGCGCAGATTTACAAAGCTTTACCGCGCTCTGTGTGACGCTAAATATGTTGTTAAATAACTACTGCCTCGGGGGTGTAGTAAACGCTAACAATATTTTTATATTTACGCATAAATGCTTATAATCGCGTTTTTCAACTTGCAATATAACTTTGCGAGTAGAGGAAGCCCATTTCTTTATAAAATGATGAGATATACACCCTTTGAGAGGTATATGATAAGTGTGGGCGGTATGGTAACACCGATGCCCGGTCGGGGGATTGCCAGACCTCCCTCCTCCTTCATCTTCCTACCTCCGCATCCATTCATCCATCCATCTCAGATATGGCAAGACAGTCTTAATTTTCCCCCGTTCCTTCCTTGTCCTTCGTTCCTGTCTGTCTCGATATCTGTCCCATATATCTCTTTGCTTTCTTCCTGCCTCAATCTCCTCCGTATCTTCTTTTTCTTCATCTTAAACATGTTCGTAGGTAACAAGACATCGAACAGCAGTTACCTTGACGTAAATGTGCAGCAAACAACAAAATAATTAAATTCGTAGATTACGGAAGAAAAATGGGAAAAGAGAATGGGTTTCTTGAACCAGCAGCTGGAGGGGCCTCCCTAGGATTGGCTGACGGTTCTGTAAACGTGCTTGCGATTCGCTGCAAGGCCAATGAAGTCATCAACCAATCAGCGGCCTCGCTGACTTAGCGCACCTCTAACTATCATCTAAGGTTTGCTTCGTGAATCTGACGCCAACGTCGGTCGCTAAATCAATAGTGCGTAGTTATGTTAGTTCGTAGTTAATGAGTATGTTTGTGAATTCCGCCCTTGGAGCGGAAGCCAAGTCGTACACGGATATTAAACAACGGAGGCTGCGCTTTCTGTCGAGTTGCTTGACGCCCTAATGTTTTTAATAAATTCTGCCGAAAGCGACACTGATAAACCCTAAGCAGGTACTCAGCAAATATTGTAATGCAAATAGATTTTTTTTAAAGCCCATTCTTGCATTTATTTTCTCTCGTTTACCAATAAATATAACAACGAGAATGATCAGCTACATTTTTATTAACAACAGTGTTACTTATTGTTTTAGAAACACGGGTAATTTACGATAACTGAAAGAATAGTTCAAGCCTCGTGGGCACAAGGACTTAATCGCTGGTAACACCTGCTAAGAATGAATATAGCCTATTACAATGACTTCCATATTTTGAATTATAATTAAAATTTTAATTTCTTGATGAGGCTAATCACAGTTTACAATTACGATTCCTCTTCCATCTTTTCAATTACAATTCTAATTACAATCACTTTATCATAATAATCACAATTTCAGTCACTATTTGAATCACTGATAATTTGAATTGAATTATATTTTTCAATTATTTAGCTGTTACTAACGATGAGGGTATTGTTAGATGTTAGAATATGGAAACATTGATATAACATTTAAGTTTCTACAATTTTTAACTGTAAGTTTTTGATCACTGCGCAAGACTAGTAGTTTGCGCGGATAACCTCGCCAAAATCCGTTGATCGAGATTAACTACAATAAAGCCCTCTTCACATTGTGCCGACTCTGGGCCACGACAACCCAGCGACTTTTGGATTTGACAAGTCGACTCCCTCGCTCCAAGAATGGGGGTAGTTTTCTTTCTTGGTGTCGGCTAGTATGATTGCCGACTGTCTGGGACATTCGGCCAACTAGTTGCTAGCATGTCGCAGACATGCTGGGAACTAGTCACAAGACAAGTCTCAAAAGTCAATTCTTGAAATGATGCCATGTCTACGATAATCACGACTGCCGACCGATCGACCGACGGTCGCAGACAGTCTTGCAGATTGTCTGTCAACTGGTTGGCCGACCAGCTGCCCAACAATTGCCAAAGAGTTGGCCGATGGTCTTCCCGACGGTCTTCGCGACTGTCTTGGCGGCAGCCTTGAAGACTGTCGCTGAATTCTACCCAGAATGTTAAAAGGATATTTTGGCCGTATTGTTAGGAATTAGGTCAGTTAACCAGGGGATTAGACAAATTAACTATTTCCCTTATGGAACTAGTCTCGGGCCGAGAGTTCAAGCCAACTATGAGTATCGTCTGAGCTCAAATAAACCTTGGATGGTACTTAAATACTTCGCTCATCGGCTCCCAGACCGAGATATAATCACCTTATTCACTACCTGAAGACTAAACACATTTACCATGAAAGGAATAACAATAGTTCAGTGTTTCCTTTCATGAAATAATAAATAATTGCCCTTGCGGAATTATTATTAAAGAGCAAGGATAATTTAACCGATCAAAAGCCACGCCATCTGGCGAGGGAAATTCAAAATACCTCTTCACACCAACGTGGTCGGTTTTCGTCCACTCCATCAACAGCTCCACAGCTGACAACACCTCAGCGCTTGCCGCTCCAACATTAACTCGTGGCAGTGCTTTTTTATACTTAGTCTCGAGGACTACAGGACTCCTCTAGGACGACCCTTCAAGAGACAACTTCTTTTGAAACCCTGCTAAAGATAAGTGCCCTCCTACAGTGATTACAAATAGGTTTTACTATCAGGCCTGTTAGGCTTATCGTGTATTTTTCTTAAAACCGCACCCATTACTTTTTAGAGGATGATCAACACATTGTTCTCAGACATGATAGGCAAAGAAGTATATGCATATTTAGATGATTTAATCATATGTAGCAAGGATGGCGACAGTCACCTAGCTAAACTAGAAGCAGTTCTGCTTAAACTTAGAGGCGCTGGCCTTAAGGCCAAGCTGATTAAATGTGAATTTTTAAAGCCAAAAATCACCTTTTTAGGCCACACTGTTGATGGAGATGGTATCCAAACGATGGACGATAAAATATCGGCCATAAATAATTTTCCGCAACCCCAAACCGTCGAAAACGTTCGGTCTTTCCTTGGGTTGTCCGGCTACTATAGGCCTTTCATACAAGGTTTTGCCAAAATTGCTTCGCCTCTAACGCAGCTTTTAAAGAAAGAGGTACCTTTTCATTGGAATGCCCCACAGCACAAGAGTTTTACAGACTTGAAGTCAGCGTTGATCAACGCTCCAGCCTTGGCATTCCCGGACTACAACGTCCCTTTTACACTTTGTACAGGCCCTAGGTCTTGGTGCTGTTTTGATGCAACCGGACGCTCGCGGTAAAAATCGCGCTATTGCGTACGCAAGTCGTACTTTAAACCAGGCTGAGTCGAACTATTCAGTGACCCATCAGGAAACCCTAGTGGTTGTTTGGGCTCTTAAACATTTTAGGGATATTATCCTTGGCTATCCTATCACTGTCTTTACGGACCACGCGCCAGTCACCGAGCTTTTCAAGGGTAGAAACCTCACCGGTCAACTCGCACGGTGGTACCTGACCATCCAGGAATTTGGGCCTACCTTTAAGTATTTACCTGGCCGCGCGAATGTCGTCGCGGACTCACTGTCTAGAAACGTACCTTTTGGCTCAATGGGGGAAACCCCTGCTGAAATTCAAAATTTCAGTCTAAAGGATTTAGCAGCAGCCCAGCGTCGACATGAGGTTTGGGGTAAAGTAATATACGCTCTGGAATCGGGTGATGAAACAAGTCTCCCGCCACTACCTGTGTCTTTTTCACAATTTTTCTTGTCACAGGACGATGTCTTGTGCCGCTACTGGCCCCGCAAAAAGGAGTCTGTCGCACAGTTTTTGATACCGGAGTGTTATGTACCGGCGGTGCTGAACTTAATTCATGACGCGGTCATTGCTGGTCACCCGGGGAGGGAGCGCACATTAAGGCTGGATTCACACGAGCCACTTTTTAGTGGTCAGTGGCTGCCACAAAGTAATGGTCAAAATAGAACAAACACATCTCTATGGGTGCATGCACACGGGCCACTTTTTTGTGGTCGCCACAAAACAGTGGCGAATTGTGGCCGGCGGAACCATTTTCCGACCACGCCACAGTGGCCAGCGATAGATACCGTTGTTTCAAATGGCAGCGTGCACACGAGCCACTATCGGTGGCCTCCACCCTGCCACCCCCCGCTTTCCTCTTGACACTTGAACACCTTAATTTTAACTGTCATAATGATGTATAAGTATGACTTTCACGCATAACTTGTGTTCAGGATATAATGGATAAGCTCTTATATGCTTTCAGAACTAATGTTTTATTTCGTTTCACAGTTTTGCATATTAATTGATTCTGGTATGGATTAATTACTGAATGTGGTAGTTTTATTTACCCGGAAGTAGAAAGGGGAAAATGTTATGTAACCGCAAAGACTGCTGAATTATGTCAATAAATTACATCTAATGTGACTTAATATTCTTCATGTCCAGTCTTATATTATTTATTTATTTATTTTTTTTTTTTTTTTTTTACGTTGCGGTCTATTGCGCCGGTAGGCTTCTTCCCGGAGGGGCTTGATGGTCGGCCCAAGTCTTCTTCGCGGTGGGGCCTGATGGTCGGTCCAGCCCGTTCTGGCGCAGGCGAGTGTTTATAGTGGCGCCATCGCAAGTCTCTCTTCTACTGGGACATAATTCTTCATGTTGATGTCCTGCCGTGTTATGCGTGGACCAATTATTGTCATAAGATGATTAAACTTATCCTGTGACCTCCTGAAGTAGTAAAAAAATTATCGTGTTCTTTTAGCTCTTTAAATAATGTGTGGAATGCTACACGCAGTAGTCTGTTGCTAAGTATATATGGGGTGAACCCATGGCAGTACTTTCTTCAGCGCTTTTTGCCAAGAGAGCACAGACAGCTGCTGCCTCTACGAGATCCATAACGCCACGTATTGACCTCATTAGTGGCCGGCACCGAGTGGCTCGTGTGCATGGTGCACCTACCCACCATTTTTCGTGGCGACCATTTTTTGTGGTGGCCACTTTTTGTGGCGGCCACTGACCACTAAAAGTGGCTCGTGTGAACCCAGCCTAACAGCGGCCCGAGCGGTCTATTTATGGCCAACTATGCGTGTAGATATTGACGCGTATGTGGCTAAGTGTGTCAAGTGTGCCTAACATAAAGGGACGGTGCCTAAGCCTGCACCGGTCCAAGAATACCCGCCCCCTGACCGGCCTTGGGATGTAGTTTCTATTGACTTGCTACAGCTTCCCGCCAGCCACCAGGGCTCTAGGTACCTCTTAGTTTGTGTAGATCACTTGTCTCGGTACGTTGTTTTAGCCCCGGTGAAAGATAAATCTGCTAAGTCCATTGCTCATGCTCTAATAACTCATCTCATTTGTCCATACTCGACACCTAGAGTGTTGTTAAGTGATAATGGAACAGAGTTTCGAAATCAACTTTTAGCCGAAATATGCCGTCAGCTTGGCATTACACAATATTTTACAGTCAGTTACCACCCAGCTAGCAACGGCCTTGTTGAACGCGCGAATAGGAAGATTTTAGATGTCTTGCGCCCGATCGTTAGCGGACTTCAGCATACCTGGGAGGACTGGCTAGCATATGTTGCATCAAGCATAAACAGCCGTGCTTGTGAGTCAACGGGACAATCTCCACACTACATAATTTTTGGGGTAGTTCTCATTCACCTGTATATAATGTAGATGATTATTCTAAGGTTCAACTCAAAGTTTTCACAGATATTCATAGAAACGTCAGAGAGAGACTACAGGCGACATCTGAGGCTATGTGCTTGCAACAACACAAGCGTGCCGCTCCTGAAAGTGGGTGACTTTGTTATGATTCGAGTCCCAGAGAGACATTGTCCCCTAAATTCGTGGGTCCACGCCAGATAGTTAGACAACTAGGTGGTCACAAATTTGAGCTTTATGATCTCATTTTTATTTCATATGAAATTGTGCATAGTGATCGCCTCAAAAAGACAGACGCCCAGCCTGAGGTCATCGATTCGACTTTAGTTGAACCAGCGAGAACCGCCTGTTTGCCTCAGCCTGACGATGCCTTGTCTATCTTTCCAACACACGACTATAACCTGCGTCCTCGCAAATACTAATTTATGTCTGGTTCCTGAGCTTTTGCCTGCATCTTTTTCATGCGAGTGGGGAGTGCTTGAGTAATACTTTTCACTCTTACTCACTATTTTCTTTTTATTGCCGAGTTGATGCAGGGCAGTCAGTCTCCTTTGTTGTTTGGGACCGTAATAATCGAGGGTGTAGACTAACATAGGGATAGGTACTTTTTAACCTTGAACCTCATGTGCTTCTGCTTGAAACAGACATTTTTCTCTGCAAAGACAGACTTAACTACACTTGAGCAGATGCTGTCCCTAACTTTTATTGTAACCACCATGTGAATACCTGTCAGCTTTGGAAGTATGCAGCCACATCTTCCTTACCTTTTCCTTGACATACCACGTTCGTTCCGGTCGGAGGATAGGTGGAAATTTGTCTTTTTAATTTGATGTTTATTAATGCTGGAATTACTTTAACTATTTATGCTGGATTTATATATTTCAGTGAGATTTGTTACAACGGTGATTTCACAACTTGGTGACATGATTTTCTTTTATAGTACTGTAGAAAAACGGAGTATCAGGAGTTAGTGGTGCTGACCCAGTCAGATGCTTCTAAAGCTCTAGAGACTTGCCCCTATCGTCACGTCGTCCCTAAATCACTTTTCCACAGGAGGTTCTTCGGATTTCACTACTTCTTTATCACACTACCAGTGTTTGTGACAGTGGTCTGTCCTGAAGGCTCAACTTGTAGAGAGGTTGCAGGTCACCTGGCGGTACGGGTGGCTTGTTCCCTATGTTCTGTCAATTTGACGACTTTTCCGGAGAAGCTCCATCATGGATTTGCAGCCACAAATACCATCCCAATCTATCCTATTGACAGTTTAGTGAATCTCACCTTTTCTAGGATGAAGTATGTAACAAATAGCCTTTCCGAGCTAACCTTTTCAAATTTCTCGGAATTGGAGTTAGCTGTCCATGACTCACTACCGGTTTACTTTGCCCCACATGTACATTACCCATTGCTGATTATTCCGGTGGTTCTTTTTATCGTCATTGTCATCCCCCTGTTCTGCCTTGTTAAGCGGGGTCTGACTTTATACAACGTTCTTCAGGCAAAGGTTGCCCCACCGCACTGAGTTCGTACGCATTGTGACTCGAAAGTTCAGTTTATATCAAATCTTCTTCAAGGATTTTTCCTTTTTCTTTTTACTGTTCCAAATAGCTCCATTACCATGTATCCTAATGACAATTTAGTCAATTTCTTTTTCTAGGATATTTCATATAAATAACTATTCGAGCTATTATTTTGTTTTCTCGGAATAGTACTGAGCTTCAATGTCCACGACTCTAGCCCTGTTTACCTCGCCCTGTATGTACTTTGCCCATTTCTTGTTACTTCCATGATTATTTTTATTATCATTGGCATTTCCCGATGTTGTATCGTTAGGCGGGCTCTGACTTGTATATATTTTTTTTTAATGCAACCATAACAGGACCTCGTTTAACTAGTAAACATTGTGCGACTGTAACATGGGTAGGTTCACTGATTTTAAAGGTCGGATGAGCCGCGAGGTCGCGACTTTTTAGGTGACCGAGCGATGTAATGTGTATATTATAATGTACATGTGAATGTGTGAATGTATGTCGTAACGCCATGGCACAGCCGCACCCAAGGATGTTTATTAACACGTCGGTGCATAGGTTGTGCTTAGGAGGTGCTCCTTGCCGTGGGAACGGTGTTGATTCTCTTCTTTTTGTTAGCCTTTTTTGTTAGCTGTTTTTAAGTGTTTTTGGTTTAAGGCGCGAACTGTTATCTCACGTCAGGTCCGGTGTACCGTTGCCTGCTTTCTCCAGTTGACTGGAGTGGTTGAGATAACACAATAGCCTTTACTTAAGTGAAGTGTATTATGTGTTGGCCGAGC